>NC_041047.1:35548940-35600245 GCF_900634775.1 Gouania willdenowi
GTTTGAAAGAGAACAGAAATGGCTTCAAACCATAAACGTTATATCAAAGTCCAGATGACGTCGTTGTCATGACGATGCTAACCTATTTCAGATGTTGTACAGACGTGCATATGTGGTCTGGATCGACCAACACGATACGGACTTGATCAGGAGGTCTGTGGACGTCGGGTTTTCATTAGTAATAAATGAAAGCAATATTAAAAAGATGTGAATTAAAGCACCACAAATATGTAAATCAAAGACAGAAGGTCGGAGGTCATGGAATTTACTGCCTCAGAAACAACAGTTGTATTTCAAGGAGTAAAATTGTTCGTAAAAGTTCTGTTAAGTAGTTTTTTGAATGAATGCACACTAATGTTGTTTATTGTAAATACATAAAATAGAAAACATGAGGTTATGTTTCATTAAGATCACAAACAAATAGTGTTGTTGTATTTTTAGTAAATAACATTGCGTGTGCAAAATGAATAAAATTACATTTCCTTTCCACAATATTGCACATGCACCAATATTTAATCTTCTTCAGTCTGATTAGCATGATTTCACTTTATTTAGTCAAGCCATGAGTCCAGCGATTTCATAATCAAACTTAAAAAAAGGTGCAATGTGAAATGAATAAGAATGTAACGATTGATCCATTAGATCCATAAATGGATTTATATTCCTACGATCCAACTACATTGATCTGTGTTCGGCTAGTTGTCCTTTCTGATGACATGAATTGAATTTTAAAAGGTAATCAATGGATTGTAGAGATACAAGTAAATAACTGATGTGATTTGTTTTTAAAGCTCTTTTAATAATAAAGACGTTAGTGTGTGTGATGTCATGGCCACGCCCCCACCAGACAACTAAACATGTGATGGAGGAAAAATGGATGGAAGCACCTTTGGGTCCAGTGTGTGAAACACTTTGTCTATTCTAAAGGTGGGGTTCTCAACCTTAGGGTCAGGACCACATTTAGCGTCATTAGACACTGGGAGGGGGTCGCCAGATGCTTTCAAGAAAAAAGGAATATTTTTGGAACAATTTGAGCCCATTTTTGAATAAATAAATGTGGTTATCACAGATTCATAGAACAATGGACCATCATTTTACTGACTTTATGGATGGACCCCAAAAATCTCTCCTTTATTCCCCCTTATAGATGGTCCTGTCTCCACATGACTGTTCTTCAATGTTCATGTCTGTGTTCAACCACCTTCAGCTACAGTGGGGGTCCCTGCTCTATGGGACCTTTATTTTGGGGGTCGCTAAAGGTCTGAACAGATTGAGAACCACTGTTCTAAAGCTGTGGTTCACTGTGTCCACCGTCCACCACCAGGCCCTTCAGCAGCAGCACCGTTAGCTCGTTAGCATTAGCCTGTCAGCAGCGGCACATGTAGCGTTACCTCGTTAGCATGAGCCCTTCAGCAGCAGCACGTGTAGCATTAGCTCGTTATCATTAGCCCTTCAGCAGCAGCACCGTTAGCTCGTTAGCATTAGCCCTTCAGCAGCAGCACATGTAGCATTAGCTCGTTAGTGTTAGTTCTGCAGAATCCTCATGATAACCATCACTGCTCATTTAACCTGAACACATCATGGTTGATATTAATATTGTATTATTTTGATGTATAAAAACAAGCAAAAGAATCAGTAACCACTTAAACAAACAAAATTACAACAAACACACAAAACAACAACACATTACAGAATACTTTCAAAGACACACAAACTGTAACAAAATGACACAAAATAACAGGAAAATACATGAGAAATCAACAACTAAAAATACATAAAGTGACCCCAAAAAAAGCACAAATCAACAACAAAAATGCAGAAAAAACAACAAGAAAACAAAATATTACAAAAAAACACAGTGTAAATGCTCTGATTGGCCATTATTCTGAACGCTGACATGAATGTGTTTGTTTATTTATTTCATTCAAGACAAAAAAAAAACACACATGAATGAAAAAAAGCAGAAAGAAGTAAAACTAATATTTGTCTGTTCAAAAAAAGAAGAAGAAAATAATTACATTAAACAACGTCAAACTGTAAAACAGTCATTGTCACATTTCATTTGAAACGACAGCTCAGCTACTTCTGTCACACATTTCACATTCTTCTTTAATTTAACGTCATCATTTACATCATTTACTCCTGCACACTGCATTAGCTTATTGGCATTAGCTAGCATTATGTAGCATTTGCATGAGGCTCGCAAAAACCTAGCAGTAGCATTAACCTAGTATAATCATTAACATGAGCACAGCAATAGCATTAACCTAGCATTAGCATTAGCCTAGCATTAAAATTAACTGCTCTATTTATCTTCTAGTTTCCAATGTCGTCAGTGTTTTTCATTTTTATCCACATACATCCTATGACAGTTTGCGTACCCCAGGGCGTACCTGTACCCCACTTTGGGAACCTAGGATTTAGATGAATGTTCCATGAAATCAACCTTCTGTTTTTTTAATATCTCTATTCCTAGTTATAATTACTTTCTCTCATCAGGATTTTTTTTATCTTTTTTTTCAGCTTTGTGTGTAAGATTTTTAAATGACCTTTATACTTTGTTTTTTCAAATGTTGTATCTACCACATTATGAACTGTTGATATTTTTAGCTGTATAAATATTGTGCTTATATGTTCCGTGTATTGTATACTGTTACAGTCACGTTTCTATGGCCTTAGCTGATCTTTAGGCTTTAGATTTAGATTTAATTACTGTAATGTTATCTGAGGCTACAGCTCACATATACAGTGATCCCCCCCCCCAGGTGACTGGAACATATGTGTCATAATTAAAAGATAATTACACATTTAAAGAGCCAGCAGCTGAATGTTTGAAACATTCATTTCATCTCCCAGGATTACAATAGTTGAAATGTTGTGGAATTTCAACTAAAAACACTCAGAATGCTGGAATTCAAAGAGATTTTTTTTTTGACTACATCACAGTGTGAATGGGTATATACTGTACATCGTCCATGCTTTATGGATGAGCGCATCTCCACCTACGGGAATTCCTATGGTGAAGGTCTGCCACCGTGGCTCATAGAGCAGGATCTGATTTGTCACATTTCAAACGCTAATGTTTAAACCAAAAGGAAGAGCACGCAGTAATGTGTTCATTCATCTGCATAAACACCACCTGTCCCGGCCGGCGCAGACTAAACTTTAGCGTTGGCGGCGTTGGCGCCATGTGTGAGGAGCCAATCAGTGGGGGTTTCTACCAGCTGTGGTTTTGCCACAACTCGTAGCGTTTCTCAGGTGTCAGAACGCACGGCGTGAGTACTGTTGGTGGTGCTACAGAGAAAATACTTTCATTTGGTGTCATCCGCCATGCAGCGAGACGAACAGGCGACACGATAACAAACAGAAAAAACAGGGCGCACTATCACGATTGACACCCAAAGGTAATTTATGCTGCCCCTTTATTTACCGCCGTGCCTTCTGTATATACACCCAGATTTGTTCTTGAAGGCTAATTTGCAGCAGATTTGGCACATCGCAGACCCTCTCTCCTCAGGAATTTCCATCATTTGTCTGAGGAACGAGCATCGTGTTATCAAAATCCACAGCGGCATTGATCAGTTTGACTTTTCCCACTGTTATCATCCTCGCGACGGCTTCTTAGAGGCAAAGCTTTTGTTTGTTTCTCCTGTTGTTGTTGCAGCGCTGTCACTTCTTTTTCTCGTGGAATATATGGCACCTGTAATGAAAAGAAAAAGCTTTTCTCACATGGCACCTTCTCAGCTGCGTGGACGAGGACAAAGCTTGTAGTGTGTTTTGATGGTTAAAGAGGGGATGGCATCTGGCAGCATGATTATTTCAATGTGTTATTACAGTGGAGCAGATGTTGACGCTATTTGTTTTCCCTTTAATTGAATTGTTGATTTTTCTGAAGCTGGATTTTTAAAGGAATACTTCAGTGTTTTTACAAACGTGGCCTAAAACCTTTAAAATGTCCTCATTATTAGATATAGATCCAATAAACACATTATCAGCCACCATATGGAACTACTATACAGTTTTAGAGCCTGTGTTCCTCCATCTTGAAATCATGTGGTTGATGATGTCACACGGCCCCACTGCCTGTAAACATCCCATTGTTTTCTATTGAAGTGAAACATTCAGCCTGATTTATAGATCATTTAGTAGATTTTTCAGTCAAAATAACAACTTGTGCTGCTTTTAGTTGCTCTAAACAATCAGTAAAAGTGAGATATCGATGTAAACCTTTTTGTTTACCGAAAGAGGATAAAAATAGTTTAGCAAGTAAATCACGGACGTTAAAGATACACAAACCCTGAAAATGAAAGTCCTTTTGGGTGGGAATCCTTCAACAGTTCGTGATTTACTCTCTAACTTCAGCCACCACAGCGTGTCAGCACACTGTTAAAGAGAGAGTAAATGTCCCAGAGGAGAAACATCGGCAAATGGAGCTGGCTTCACCAGACAGGTGACACTAAAACCCAGAGACAGAGTAAATATGTCCCTGTACTGCGTTCACAGGCTGTAATATCACCAAGTTTATCATTGTACCTGTTGTTAGAGCTATTTTTACCAGGGAGCAAATCTTTATTCCTGGTTATTGTTTTCTGGAGTTTTACTGGGATTGATTTACCATTAATTACTTCTTATCTCCTTCTCCTGCTCAGCTGACCAAAGTTAAACTATGCGTTATTGTCCAGCTGCTGATTGAAAACTATAATAAAAATAAAAGTAAAACTATTCTTATTATGTGGTCTTCTATGTTGGAGCCAAAAATAAAAGGTTTGTTGTGTTTTTTTCCCGATAGACGTGACACAAGTTCACATTTGCAGCGTCGAATCAGAACCTTTTCCAACCCCCAGACCTAAGGCGGAATTAAATAAAGACAAATAAACCTGTTTTCATGTAAACTTCAATTCAGAAATGTTATTACCATTTAAACACGAAGCAAAAAACTTTAATTCCGAATGATTTAATTTGGAATAACTAATTCCGAATTAAAAAACATCATGTAACCATGGCCACTGTCTACTACCAAACCACAGAGTTGAAACTGGAAGTTGAAACCGACTGTAAATTTAAATTTGACGAGTTAAACTAATAAAGAATAAATGACTATAAGACACAGAGACAAGCTACAATGGCCTCATGTCAAGGATTTTTAATATGGGCCAGTGGTGAAATAACACATAGTTGGGGTCCAAAATAAAAACGAAGTCACATGAACCAAAATAGTTTTTTATCCCATTAAAGAGTAACATTTATACAATAAATGAAAACAGATCAGATTGGTTTCTTACATTCCCACATGCAGTTATGGATTAATGAAAATAGTGGAAAAAAGTACATTTTCGTATTTCCAGAGCGTGTGAGTCTAGAACCAATACACATATGTGACTAATCATTAGTGATGTGAACAGTCTATGTTCATAGCTCTAAGCTCATCACATTACAGGGAGCTGAGACATATGCTAAGTAGTTTACTGAAGACCCAAACATGTTCCAGACCCAAACACACACTGACTTAGTGACTATTTAGAGGAGCTGACATGTCCACCAGATAGGATGTATAGGAGGAGCTATATTATTATACCATATTTACCTTTATATGTGATGGAGTTACTGACATATTGGAAGACGAACATGGAAGATAAATAAGGACACACACCCCACCTTCACTAAATTGTCCCTATCTCAAAAAGTATTCATCCGATCAAATTAAAAAATTATAGCGTGAATATTGAATAACTAAAATTGTTTTTAAGACAAAGTGTCCTGAAAATGTGTTTAAATGACATGCAATGACCCTTAGATATTGATGCTATTTTTCCTTTATTTTAATTGTTGGATTTTCTGAAGTCCCCCCCCCCCCCCCACCCCCCCAATCACGTTTGATAAATGCAGGTAAATTATTTGCTACTTTTGATAGATGTTACTTAGTAGTGGATACCTACCTTTTTTTGTACTTTTATCCTCCCTGCAAATGTAGTTTAAGTAATGGCCACTTCTTTTTAAGTAGACAGCTTTCAAGAGAAGCTTTCAAAGATAGAATTGTGGATAAGTCGACAGTCACCTCTAAAACCATACGACTGATCCATGAGGAAGAAAGGGCCAATTAGAGATCATTTGGCAAAGAAGCTTTCAATTGCTTTCACTCGGGTATTATTTGGTCTTTTGTTGACCTCAGCTGAGAGCACAGACGGATTCCTCTGACAGGCCACCTCCGCGCCGCTCTTTCATCTTACATTGTGAGAGCACAAGTGCCCGTGTCCGCAAACCACTTTAATCAATTTAATGCAACTGATTCTGCTTGTTGTTTCTGGAGCCTCGGCTTTTAATTCAAAGGATCCCACAGATGCTGCCGGGCGCTTTTTCCTTTCTGCAGCCAACAAGTGCAGAGAAGGAGGCCAGGGGAAGATGGGGGTCAGGGGGACATGCAGACAACACTCAGACAACCTGTCTGTTCCGCCATGCTGGTTCTTCTTCTACATCTACGCCTCGGCACGGCCTGTACGCAGCACATCTGATGTGAAATGTCGGTCGGTGATGGACCTTTGTTGGGTTCAAAGGTTTGAACCTTTTTATTCCTCAGTCCCTTTGTAAATCCTCAAGCCTTGAAATATGTATAACTGTCCTTTTTCTTTCCATCTTTCTGAGGAGACGATATCAAAGACAGAAGTTTCTGGGAGTCAGTTTGAAATGAAGTGTCCATTTGTGTTTTATTTCTTAACCTGAGCTCAAAACCTGGGTTGACCTTCAGCATCGGACCTTAATCTGTCTCTGGTACACACACACACACATATATATAAACCACAATCTGTCTCTGGTACACACACACACACACATATATATACCACAATAAACCACAAACTGTCTCTGGTACACACACACACACATATATATACCACAATATACCACAATCTGTCACTGGTACACACACACACATATATATATATACCACAATCTGTCACTGGTACACACAGATATATACCAAGGGCTTTCACTTCAACGCTTTAATTGCAATTAATTAATTACAAGAAAAAATAACGCCCTTAATTGCTTTCTTTTTTAGCACTCCAAACAGCGCGGAACCTTTCTTATTTTAAGAGTTCCTGGTATACCCATAATACTGATGCACAGACTGCAATACAAGACGGGAGACTGCCCAGCTGCTCAGCTTCATTTGCGTTAATTTTGACTTTTTAAAATGCCGGATGGAAAACAAAAGCCTAGTCGTGTGCAAATTGTGCAAGAAAGAGTTTAACTTATCACCGGAGCTTTGCAGCCTTCTCTACCACCGCAATGTAGCAGCTAGCACGGACAGGTAGCATGGACACTCGTACAGTGCTAACTGCTACATGCCGTGACTAATAAATGAACAAACTCACCGGATAAATATTATTATCTGAAGGAGAGAAAAAAGCAACAAGTTTGATGTCAGAAAAGTGTTCTTACTGTTTATGATGTGCTAACTTATAGCACTACATATGACGCTTTATTTATTTTGTATTTTCTATTATTTGGAGATTGACTAAAGTACACAGCATGATGACACGTAGCCCTAGGGACTAGTGTCACATACAGAGGAATGTATATGTCTACGCCTGCATCTGTTCTAATCTGTTAAAAACAATAAATGAATATAAACACACTTTGTTACACATCAATGTTTTGATCTGCTGCAATAATGTGATTTTAAAGAAAATACCTCAAGTTGAGGTTGTCTCTCAGCAATTTTTAGGTGCAATTAAAAAATAGATCAATTACAATAATTAACTACAGAGCATGATTAATTAATCACACAATTTTGTAAATCTCTTGATAGCACAAACCACTGAGTTTCCATTACAGATTTTTGTAAAATAAAAGCAATGTTTCAAAATGTCTACAAAGTATAATTGCACTTTGAACGTGTTTCCATTGAATGTTGTTTTGGGGAGGAGCCTCGTAACTCCCATGAAATCTCAGACTTCGCAGCAGAAGGATGGACGCTCAGAAGCTCCTGATAACACTCCGTATTCCTTTGTTGTTTCATGTCTAATGTAGAAGTAAGTCTTGAGCTTTGTTTATACAAACCGCTCCATTTTCTAGGAAAGCAGTGATCATGTGACAATGTACTTCACGTTATGCAACACCTTTCAAGTTCGAAAACCTTTGAAATTCCTCCTCATGAAAGTAAAGAAAGTTTTTACCGATATTTGAGTGTTTTTTTTCAAAATTCAGGTGTTTCCATCACCAGTTTTTATTGCGCTATTTAGAGTAATTGAAACACAGCCACTGATACACACACATATATACCACTATCTATCACTGATACACACATATATAAACCACCATCTGTCACTGATACACACATATCAGTGACAGATAGTGACAGATAGCTCCAAAGACCAGAGACATGATTGTCTCTGGTCTTTGGAGAGAGCAGACGTGTTTTCATTCGCTCCGATAACACGACCTTGGCTACAGCTGGCTACAGCTGAACAGCCTGAAAAATTGGGCCCAAGACTGAAGGAAAAAAACTCAGGGAGGCCCTTCAGAACCCAATTCGGGTTTGGAAGAGGTTAAGGAGATGATACGCGAGGGTCTACGAAACCTATCTGCCGAGATAAAGTCATTGGAAAAGACGGTGGAAAACTCACTGGAAAACCTACAAAGCGAAGCAAAGGTACTGAAAGAAAATAATGAAAGAAATGCTGAAGAGATAAAATTGTTGAACGCCAGGGTTGAACAGCTGGAACAAAAGGAAAAAGAGAAAGATGTCATCATCACAGGCCTAAAGATAAAACCCAGGAGTTACGCGAGTGACGAAGAAACAAAATCGATTGAACAACAGGTCATTGACTACCTGGAGTCGAAGGACATTGTCCTGAACCCTGACAATATCAACTCCTGCCATCTCCTGCCAAAGAAAAATGATAACAGAGCTGTAAAAATAACCTTCACGAATATGAAAATCAAAGGAGAACTACTGAAGCAAGGAAATAAACTGAAGGGAACGAAGGTGTACATCAATGAAAACCTGACGAAACAAAATGCAAGCATTGCATGGAAGGCACGCCAAATAAAAAAAGGAGGAAAAATTGTGAGGACGTGGACAAGAAACTGCAGGATTTATATCACACCACTGGGAGAAGAGAACAGAAAACCAATCCTCATCAAAACGATGGAAGACTTGGGAAAATACGAAGGATCCACCTAAACAACAACATTACTGATGGTAATCATGGATTTGGACCGAGATCTATATAAACACCGGAAACAAAACTCAGACTGTGATTATTTTACGGCGACTGAATTAAATGTGGAAACCAAGAGTAAAAAAGGTCTGTCATTTATTCATTTCAATCGCTAGGTGGTGGGGTGATTAAGGATTACATTAAATTTAAATTCAAAGTGTTTATTGTCATATGTGCAGTTAGAAACACGTTTTCCTGTACAATGAAATTACTACCTTGCTTATGAACTAAGATATAATACAATGAAATTACTACCTTGCTTATAAACTAAGATATAATAATGTGTTTATAAAAGTTAAATCTAACAGTGGAAAATACAACACTGCCAATAGAACTAACAACAGCTGGATTAACCTTGATGTAGAGACAAAACAAGCTGCAAACTTTTGTGTCCAAAAGAGACATTCCCGAGTGGTGACATTATGGATGAAAAGGGAAAAACCTTCCAAACACCTTCGAAAGAGGAACTATTCTTGAACTGGAGGAATGCTAACAACGTCTGGCAGGGAACAAGGCCAACACGAACAACGATAGAGAGGAGGAGGAATAAAAACAAGACAACACTGACTACAGATGAGAATACACAAAAAAGGACTGTTCAGAACAACTCAAGAATGTTTGACCAGAGAGACATGTAAACCCATGTAAATTTGCGATGGTAAAACAGGGGACGGGACCCAGATAAGCAAACTGCTTCTCTCGTCTCCTTTTTCGGCATGTAAAAAAAAAAAAAAAAAAAAAAAATGTAAAAAAAAGAAAAGTGAATGTAACCATGTCGGAAATAAACTGGATAAATAAAAAAAAAAAAAAAAAAAAAAAAAAAAAAAAAAATATATATATATATATATATATATATATATATATATATATATATATATATATTATATACCACTGTCTGTCACTGATACACACATATATACCACTATCTATCATTGATACACACATATATACCACTATCTATCAATGATACACACATATATACCACTATCTATCATTGATACACACATATATATACCACTATCTATCACTAATACACACATATATATACCACTATCTATCACTGATACACACATATTTACCACTATACCTGAGCCACGGGCCACGGGCGACCGTGGCTCAGGTGGTAGTGGGTCGTCTTCTGATCGAGAGGTTGGGGGTTCGATCCCAGTACCTGACTATGTGTCGAAGTGTCCTTGGGCAAGACACTGAACCCTAAGTTGCGACAAGCGCCTTGCATGGCAGTCCTGTCCCACTGGTGTGTGAATGTGAGAGTGAATGGGTGAATGAGCTGATATGTAAAGCGCTTTGAGACTGTTTCAGTGTGGTTATAAAGCGCTATATAAAATCAAGTCCATTTACCAATCAAGTCCATTTACTATCTATCACTGATACACACATATATATACCACTATTTGTCACTAGTACAAATATATATCTATATATATATATATATATATATATATATATATATATATATATATATATACCACTGTCTATCACTGATACACACATATATATACCACTATCTATCACTGATACACACATATATATACCACCATCTATCACTGATACACACACGTATACCACAATCTATCAGTGGCACACACACATATACAATAAATAACTATGATATTAATTTTAACCCCTCTCAACTGGATCTGCTTGTCGATAGCTCTGCTAGTCTACTAAAATCCACCTTGGACTCAATTGCCCCATTGAGGGAAAAAACTATTAAACGTCAGAGGAAAGCTCCGTGGTTTAGCTCTGAAACTCACACACTCAAACAAACAACCCGTAAATTAGAGAGAATGTGGCGCTCCAATAAAACAGAGGAGTCACGAATACTCTGGCAAGAAAGCCATAGTAAATACATGACAGCCTTACGACATAGTCGATCTACATACTACTCCTCACTAATTGAAGAAAATAAAAATAATCCGAGGTACCTTTTCAGCACTGTAGCCAGGCTAACACAAAGTCAGAGCTCTATTGAGCCCATGATTCCTTTAGCCCTCAGCTGTGAGGACTTTATGACATTTTTTAACGATAAAATTCATAAGATTAGAGATAAAATTAGCCACTCCCTGCCTTCACCTGGGCCTGCTGTACCATTAAATGTAAATAGGCCTAACCTAAACTGTTTCACACATATAGGACTTCAGGAACTTAACTCTATTATTTCATCCTCCAAACCATCGACCTGCCTTTCAGATCCGATCCCAACTAAGCTGTTTAAAGAAGTTGTTCCCCTGGTCTGCCCATCTTTGTTGGAGACAATAAATATATCCCTATCAATAGGCTACGTGCCACAGTCCTTTAAAGTAGCTGTAATCAAACCCCTTCTCAAAAAACCTACTCTTGATTCCAGCACTTTAGCAAACTACAGGCCTATATCTAATCTTCCTTTTATTTCAAAGATTCTTGAGAAAGTTGTGGCGGCGCAGCTCTGTGACTTCCTTCAAAACAACAGCCTGTTCGAGGACTTCCAGTCAGGTTTTAGAGCTCAACACAGCACAGAGACTGCTTTAGTTAAAGTAACTAATGATCTACTCTGGGCTTCAGATGAAGGACGACTCTCAGTGCTGGTTTTATTAGATCTTAGTGCAGCTTTTGACACTATAGATCACTATATTCTACTAGAGAGATTAGAGAAATTACTTGGAATCACAGGGACTGCCCTAAACTGGTTTAAGTCCTACCTATCTGATAGGTACCAGTTTGTACACGTGAATAATAGGTCTTCTGTGTACACTAAAGTAAGCTACGGGGTTCCTCAGGGCTCTGTGCTAGGTCCAATCCTCTTCTGTATCTATATGATCCCCCTTGGTAATGTTATGAGAAAATACTCTGTTAACTTCCACTGCTATGCTGATGATACCCAACTGTATGTATCAATGAAGCCAGGTGAGACAAATCAGCTATCTAAACTTGAGGCCTGTCTAAAGGACATTAGGGCCTGGATGGACCAAAATTTTCTTCTTCTCAACTCAGACAAGACTGAGGTCATTGTACTGGGCCCACGACACCTTAGAGAAACCTATGCTAGCCTAACTGCCCTAGATGGCATTACTCTGGCACGAAGCACAACTGTTAGAAACCTTGGGGTTCTATTTGATCAGGACTTATCCTTCAACTCTCACATAAAACAAACTTCAAGAACTGCCTTCTTTCATCTCCGTAACATTGCTAAAATCAGATCTATCCTGTCTCAGGGCGACGCCGAAAAACTAGTTCATGCTTTTGTTACCTCTAGACTGGATTATTGTAATTCTCTTTTAGCAGGCTGCCCGAGCAAGTCGCTTAAGACACTTCAGCTGGTTCAAAATGCTGCAGCACGTGTACTGACTAAAACTAGGAGAAGAGATCACATTACTCCTGTATTAGCCTCTCTGCCTTGGCTTCCCATAAAATATAGAATAGAATTCAAGATTCTTCTTCTCACTTATAAAGCCCTAAATGGACAGGCACCAGTCTATCTCAAGGAGCTTGTAGTGCCATACAATCCCCCCAGAACACTACGCTCTCAAAATGCTGGACTACTCGTTGTTCCATTCATCTCTAAAAGTAGTATAGGAGGAAGAGCTTTCAGTTATCAGGCCCCACTTCTCTGGAACCATCTACCAACCACGGTTCGGGGGGCAGACACCCTCTCTACCTTTAAGGTTAGGCTCAAAACATTCCTCTTTGGTAAAGCTTTTAGTTAGGAACCAGCTCATAGCTCATAATTAAGATGCAATAGGCATAGACTGCCGGGGGGGGGGGGGGGGGGGGGTCTGGCATGCTCGGTTGGAGAGAGGTTGGAGAGGGCGTTAAGAGAGAGGTCATTTAGGTTAGAGAGGGACCGGAGAGGGTCCCATTCCTCTCTCTAACACTCCCTCTATGTCTGCTTCTTCCCTTGTGTGTTTGCTCCTGTACTCCTTCTGGCTTTTGTCTTGCAGGTCCGTGGGATCCTTAGTGTGGAGTTACGGAGTCTCAGCGGCTCTGTCTCCACCCTTTCCTCTGCACACACCCAACACAGCATAACGTGGATGGCTGTTCATCATAGGAATGGGATCCACACAAGGTTCCTGCTGCTTAACAGAAGGTTTTCCTTGCCGCCATGATGAATTCATGTTGGGTGTGGGATACATATGTATGTGTATATACGTATATATGCATATGTGTGTATCCATAAAATGAAGAGTCCGTCCTTAAGACTGCTCTACTGTAAAGTGCCTTGAGATACCATTGGTTATGATTTAGCGCTATACAAATAAAGATTGATTGATTGATATACCACAATCTATCAGTGGTACACACACATATACCACAATCTATCACTGGTACACACATATAAATACCACAATCTATCACTGGTACACACACATATACCACAATCTATCAGTGGTACACACACATATACCACAATCTATCACTGGTACACACACATATACCACAATCTATCACTGGTACACTCACATATACCACAATCTGTCACTGGTACACACACATATACCACAATCTATCACTGGTACACACACATATACCACAATCTATCACTGGTACCCACACATATACCACAATCTATCACTGGTACACACACATATACCACTATCTGTCACAAGTACACACACATATTTCATTATCTGTCACTGATACACACACATATACCACAATTCGTCACTGGTACACACATATATACCACTATCTATCACTAGTACACACACATATACCACAATCTGTCACTAGTACATAAACATACCACAGTCCATCACTGGTACGCACACATATTCCATTATCTGTCACTAGTACACACACATTTATGACTACCTGTCACTGGTACACAAAGTGTTTTCTCTTATTTTTTGTGTTTTTGGTGTTATTTTTGTGTATTTTGTTGTGTTGGTATTATTTAAATTATTCTATCTCAGTGTGTGTGTTTTAGGTGTCATTTGGTTGTTTCTCTCATTTAGTGTCTTTGTTGTCATTGTGTTTGTTGTTGGTCAGTATTTTTCTCTCTTAATACATGTGTTTTTGGTGTTATTTTGTGTATTTTGTTGTTGTTTGCTCATTTTTATTATTCAGTATATGTTTCTCTATTTTTCTGTGCTTTTGTTGTTGTTTTGTGAGTTACTGGTAATATTTAGTATGACTGTCTTTTTTTATTAACATTTTTAATGCTTTCATCTGTTAATTTTTCGCTCTCTGTCTCTCTCATGTACTCCATCTAGTGCCATCGTGTACCCCCATTTGAGAAACACTTAGAGAATGCAGCGTATATACAGTGTCTGCTGATACCTGTCTGGTCTGCTTGATGGAGGAAATCTAATTAAGAGCTGCTAACGCTGTACAAAAGGACAGTGAGACACACAGGCCTCGGAGGCATGACATTGTTTTTGACTTGGTAAAGTGCTGAGCTCAGCAGACGGACCGCTAACAAGGAGACGATCACCCCTGAAGGAAGGATGCACACCAAATGCTCTTTTAAAAGTAAAGTGGGAAGCAGACAAAAGCTTTGCCGGACCGTGATTCTTTGCCGTTATTTGATGTCGGTGCTGCCATTCAACGCCAACGTAACTATTAAGATTTCTCTTGACTATAAATAATTTAGGTTTTGCTCAGAGTTTTCATTTTCAAAGGACTGTGTTGGATGAGGAAAAACTCAAATCAGAATGCTTTTATCCGAGGCATTGATGTTATTTCTCTGCTTTGTTGTGTGAATTGGAGCGTTGATCCCTGAGATACAAGCGGCGCTCGTGGTTTTTTATCTTTGGATTAAGGAAGCATAGGTCTCTGTCAGATTGGGGAATGCTCTACGCCAGGGTCAAATAACAGATTAATAGGTCTGGTAATGAGCTCCCTGGAGTGTGTGTCCAACTCTCTCCGACTTCTCCAACCTCCATCATGTCCTCTTTGTGATGGATGGCAGCAAATACCAGTCACATGTCGCCAAGAGAAATGACAGGGGTGCCATTTATGTGAAGGAGAAACATCAACTGCAGTGATGTATGTTATTCTGGTCTGTGTCTTTGTCATCCAGGCTGTAGCTGTCAGTGAGCTCTGCTTTTGTTTGGTTTTAAAGGAGCTCAGGTGTTTAAGATCAGCTTTGATTCATTTCACTGTCTCAGTGCTTAGAAAACACGAAAACACCAAGGCTGCCCTTTGACAGAGGTGGAAAAAGTCCTTTATTTCAGTAAAAGTACAGATATCATTGTTAAAATCTACTCCAAAACATGTAAAAGTTTCTTAGCTAAAATATTACTGTGAAAAGCCTGGTTTTAACCCATAGAGGGCAGTCACTCTTACATTTTAACAACTAATGTAATTACGACAAATTCAAATAGTTGGAATTAAATGTTGAGAATTAGACCAGGATCAATAAACTGCACTACTCAATAATGAATGCTGATATATTCTACACAAGTAGAATTATTCTTACTTGATTGAAATTGTACTCAAGTACAAGTACAAGTCATACATAAAATATTCAAGTATAAGTAAAAATTACCAGTTAATTTCACCCCCCCAACGTTTATTGTTGGTAATAAATCTTGGTACGGTTCCCTTGCACACAGTAAATATCTCATGTAGAAACTTAATAAAGAGGAAACCAAATTTTGCACATTGGAAACTTAATTTATTTTCCACAATGGCATGTGTAGAAAGTAAAAGGTTTCACAAAATGTACAATTGTTATTTTTTTTTAAATAAAATAACACCAATTTTTTCAGTTCAAAATAAAAAAAATAAAAAATCTCTCTCTCTCTCTCTCTCTCTCTCTATATATATATATATATATATATATATATATATATATATATATATATATACAGTATATATATCAGGCTCTAAGTATAGATACATTATGAACTCTAAAACTGAGAAAATTATCGGCATTTTGGTGCAGTGCATTACGTTTAATCTGATTGGTCGGCTATGATGTGATGCATTACGTTTAATCTGATTGGTCGGCTATGATGTGATGCATTTTCATGTTGTCTGGTCATTTTTTGTAGTTTTAATGTCTGTTGATCATTTCAAACCCAAAAATAATAATTTACTCAGTAATGGTTGGGTGTAGAAATGTAGGGCTCTATTCTTCCATGTGCGTAAGTCAGAAAAGCTGCTCAGCGGCGCTTTTGTCACACCTTCATCCCAGTTACGCACTGTGGGTGGAGCAGCCCTGAAATGTGGGCGTTCCCATTCAAATCTGGCCTTGCGCATATTCTCCCATCTGCTTAAGTCCTTTTCCTCTTACGTTCTTCTAACAGTGGAATAAGTGCAGCGCCCCCATAAGGTGAAGCATTATATTGCACTAGAAATATGGACTTAGTTAGATTTGAAGCCACACCCACTCATAATATTACAGAAGAGACTCCGAGGAAGAATCTATTCAAACTGACGCTGTCACGGGGGTGGGAGGAGTCACACAAGCAAGCACGCCAAAGGATTGACCGTCAACATTTCTAACATGTTCACATTTATCAGTTCTAGACGAGACAAAATGTGTTACATTTCATTATATTTTACCGTCCACTCCTTATCCTGAGAGGACGGTGTGTGCTGCATCGTGGAGCTGATCAGCTGTGTGCACTCGAGGTGCACGTGTCAGCTGCTGCAGCTCGTTACAATGAAACTCTGACTGACGTCAGACTGATGTCCAACTATTTAAACACTGTATATCATGTAAAATGTAAGAAGTTAATAAAATAAGGCTTTCCACACAAACAAACATTTATCTGTTGTTAATTATAAGGAAAAAAAAGAGAGATTTTAACTGTAGCTCAGATAGAAAAATGAGGCCAATCCTCACCCTGCAGTAATCTGATCAATTATCTGATCAATAATCTGATCAAATCAACCTGCTACATTGTTTATCAATGAAGGTGCTTCAAATTTACCGACTGAGCTTGTTAACATTTTTAAACCTCTCGACCTCATACCCTGCAGGTCGCGAGCACAAATAACTGAAAAAATTACTCTGAAAAACATTATTAAATTGCTCAAATAAACCAAAAAAATTACTAAAAACAGAAAAAAACCCCAACAAACTAACCAAAAAAAAAACCAAACAAAAATAAAAAATAAAAAAAACAAACAAACAAAAAAAAAAAAAATCAAGTAAATACGCTTTGGTACCTGTTCAAAAAAAAAAGCAGATCAGTGCAAAAATAACAAAACAGTTAATATTCCACTTTGACCATCTCTGGGCTTTTCAGATCCTTCATTGGTAAATTCATCCACCCATGTTCTATACATGCTTATCTAGTCACAACTAGTGACGTACCGAAAATTCTGCGACTGAAAATGTAATCCGAAAGTGGGCCAAAAGTGCATTTTTGTTCAACGCACTTCTCACCGAAACAACCCGACTGAAATAGGATGTTGTAAAGACGCAGCAAACACCTCGGACAGTGCGCTCTTGCCTGCAAACGGACAAACTTATCCAAGCATCTAATGCTTCTTCCAAGCAGAGTTTGAGACGGAGCAGTAAGTGTGATTTATGTTTCTGTGTCAAGGCTGCACTTTGACAGAGGTAGAAAAAGTTCATTATTTGAGTAAAAGTACAGATATCCTTATTGCACGTTAGTTAGTTAGTTAGTTAGTTAGTTAGTTTGTTAGTTTTCCACAAAGAAAAGCGAGGAAAAGATCAGGCCCGTGAAAGGATCGGGCACTGACACCAACGTTAAAGTCAATCTTCTTCATGGATATTTACCAGACTGCAATTGTGTTGTGTGACCTTCTACGGCCACCGTAAGAACAGGCCACACCTGAGCGTCAAACAGGAGGGAGCACAAAGACACAAGAGTTAACTTGTGAAACAAGAACTGAAAGGTAGATTGTACATTGTTAAAATACATTTATTTAGTAATAAATGCTGAGTTAAATCCAATGACCCCTGCATGTCTGTAGTGTTGCATAGGTTCTAAATGGTTCTTCAGGTCAGGGTTAGCACTGAACGCTGGACATTTAGGTGAAGATGGGTTGTACTTATAGCGTTTCACTGCCTCATTAAAAAAGCTGAGTCATTAGCATCAGATAGAGCCTTGAATTATAATAGTTTCTCTATTTTTACCATTCACCTGCAGACATTGTTCATTAAAACCTGTGTCAGGTGGAAATGCAGCAGGTTTCACACCTACCTGCTCTCCCCAATTTGTGGTCAAGCCGCCTCTCGTCGCCACATCTTTGATGAGCAGCGGGGAATGTTTAAAGTCCTTAACAGTGTGGGTCCTGTCATCTGGTGGCTGATTAAGAAGTGTCAGGAGCAGAGCATAATCAGCTCCCCCGGTCAGATATCTGTGTCCACCGTCATTAAGTGACCTTACGCGTGTGGAGGATCACGGCGGGGGGAGGACAGATAGTCCAGCAGGAGGAAGGAGAAGCTATCTCAGGAGGTGATTACTTTATGCTACACCATGGAGCGATGCTAATGACCTCTGTGCTCGTGCATTAATGACCTTTGCTGTCACATTATCATGTGGCAGAGGTGTATGACGAGGTCCTCACCTCTCCCAGACACTTTAATCAGAACTAATGCTAATACTGGTGAGGACGGTACACGTGTGGGATGTGTGAGCATTAGTCTCTTTGATCGTTGGATGGTGTCGGATGGAATTGTAGAATAGAGAATTTGGTGTTGGTGGAGAATAGTTTTCACATCATGTTTGTGATGTTATTTATGAGGACTTTTATATTAAAAACAGCTCCATTATTCTCATTGAAGAACAGTCATGTGGAGACAGGACCATCTATAAGGGGGAATAAAGGGGAGAGATTTTTGGGGTCCATCCATAAAGTCAGTAAAATGATGGTCTATTGTTCTATGAATCTGTGATAACCACATTTATTTATTCATCTGAATAATATCCACTGTTATCCATTAACGTTTATTATTATTATTATTATAGTAACCTTAAAGATGGAATTCCTGGTTTTAATCACTAATAAAATGAGTTCAAAGTGAAGGTGAAATGGGATTTTAAAAACCACAGAAATTGATTAAAAGTTGCAAATTGTGGGTAACGGAATTTAAAAATGTAGAGAATATTTGTTTAAACTGGCAAAACATGGGCATTAAAAATTGTGAATGTGGTTAAATTGTCAAAAATAAACATAAAATGTGAAGAAAATAGTTAAAAAGTGACAGTAATGGATCAACATTAAGTGGGAAAAGTGGTGGAAAGAGTTTATAAGTGCCAGAATTGTCTTGAAAGTGGAAAAAAAAATAGAGAAAAGGGATTGAAATTTGATGGATAAATGGCAGGAAGTTTACTATTAATTTAAGTTGCAAATTAGAGTGGACAAAAACAGACAGAAAAAGTTGTAAAAAGGGTTCAAAGTATCAAAATTACAACAATTAGAGGTTAAAAGTGACAATAATGGGTCAACATATGTGACATTAGGTGTAAAAGTGGTAGAAAGTGTTAATAAGTGCTGAACATGTCTAGAAAGTGGAAAAATGTGCAGCAAAGTCATTGAAATGTGATGTAGAAGTGTCAGAAATGTGAGTAATGTAGCAAAAATACATTAAAAAAAAGTGATGAAAATAGGTTAAAATATGGTGAGTTTGGTGTCGTTGTAGAAAAAAGCAAAACATATTATTCCACCACTCGTGAATATTGAGAATCCTTTACATTAGATGTGTTTTAGGAGAACAAAAGGATAATGTCTATAAATGTTCTGGATCTAGTTTTCTCTTATTTCTGAATACAGGTTCCCCTTTTTGTCCAACTACAACATTTTGCTCAGAATTCTGTGAAAAAACAAATATAGATGATAATGATGGAATGAATGAGTGATAACACACACTGTAAAAACTCTCATTTTATAAATAAGTGAAATAAAAAGTATTTAGTGGCTCCTGAATAATTTATTTTTGATCATCTTTCACCAGCTGACAATCATCATTTCTATCATCATTTTCTATATTTTGTTGATGTTTGTCTGTTCTTTTAATTATTCAGTATTTTTTTTTCTTTCATTTTGTGTTTTTGTTGTCATTTTGTGTATCTTTGGTATTATTTAAAATATTTTTTTCCCAGTGTGTGTAATTTTGGTTAGTGTTTTGATTACTTCTGATGTTGTTTTGTATGTGTCTCTTTTGTGTATTTTTTTCTTATTTATTGTGTCTTTGTTGTTGTTTTGTGTATTGCTGGTAATAGTAAGTATTTTTCTCATTTTTAACGAATAAATTACAAAACCCCATATTTTTATAGCTTTCGTTTGTTAATTTTCCCCGTGTCTCTCTCTCTACACGTACCCCCTGGAGTGCCAATGCGTACCCATAGGGGTACACGTACCCCATTTGAGAAACACTGTCTTAGGGGACCATCTTGAATAAATGTAAGGCAGGTGCATTAATGCACATCTCACATCAGACTGAATTATTAATTATTTTGGTCCTGGTTGTTTTTTATTTATTATAAAGTGAATGTGTTTTTTTGGGAAAGTGTGAAAACTTTCTTGAAGTACATTTTTTTTCTTCTACTAATCAATTTAAATAATAGTTATACTTAGAAAACAATGTCGGTTTAGTTTGAACTGCATTTTGTTCAAGTTCTTGAGGTTTAGAACTACAAACAGCACAGGGTGGTAGATATATAATATTACACCAGATTAGTTCTGTTTTAAATGAACATTAAGTGTCTTTAGTTTATTTAAAAATCATTTTAAACCTGAGCATTCTTTTTGTGCAGCATTGCTGGTCACATTGTGTGTGTGGCAGATTATCTCTGCTGTTGTTTCATCCTATTTGTGTGTCAAGTGGGGCCGTAACCGTGTGCGTTTGTGTTGCCCCACCAACATGGTCATCGCGCTTTTGTCCCTGTTTGAGCAAAAGCCCCGCCCTAAAGGCACACGGTCACATTCAGTGTGTAGTGTGTAGTGTGTCATGAGTAGCAGTGAAGTGCAGTCAAGGTAGGCAAGGTAGGCAGTGCCTACCCAAGGGTGAATTGATATTTTGATGAATTGTTTAAATTATAATAAAATTACAAACTATTTATTTTTACATTCCCGATATCCGCCGGTACCTATAAGTTTGAAATTGTCATCATTTTGTGCTTTTCATAACCAAAATGACTAAACATCACTATTTCCTGGTACGGCAGAGACGCTGCACAGTCTCACTCCGCTGTAAGGCAGGAGGTGGAGTCAGGAGGAGGCCACACCCCCTCCCAAAAGCACATTGCTGCTCTGCCTCTGTTTCCATGGCGTGTTTTTATGTGTTTGCACATGTACAGTCAGTTCATCAAGATGAAAACCATTTACGTGTCAAGACAGCTCTCTACGCTGCCTTTGGACGTAACCGTGCTATGCTAAATGCTATACGTAAGTTCACAGTGCATTAGTGAATTGATATGACGTGACCGCTGCTGCTACGTTCTCTAGCTAGTGGGCGGGATAACACTACAGACAGGATGACAACGTTAGAAACAGGAAAGAAACTTTCTTTAGAGGAAAAACGACAGCTTTTAAAAGATGGAGACCAACACCTGAGCTACCAGACCTTCAGCAAAGCTAAGGTCAGAACATTGTTGGTATTTTCTACAGTAAATGGAACAAAAGGAAGGATTGACTTTGTGGATGATCCACACTGAGGATGTTCTGAGTTGTTGTTGTTGCCATTTTCTCCATGTTTCTGTGTTTCCAACACAAACAACAAATGTGCTGCCGTGTCATGAGATATATGTTGTTGGGAGAGTATGGAGACTATATTAATAATTGTTTATGGTTCTTTAATGGTGTTTATGATGTTGATTTTGTTAGATGATAAATACTTGTTCATGTGGATCTTGTTGGGTTTTTTCTTTCTTATTATGAAATTTATTATTGATGAACACATTGAGATGATTTTGTTGTAAATTGCTTTATACGAATTAAGTTAATTTGAATTTAATTGAATTGAATTAACACTTACCAGCAGAAACATATAAAATTGTCATTGGTGTTGACATTGGTGGTCTCCATTTGCAACGTCCTGCCTACCCAACCCTAGTGGTCACTACACTGGTGTAGTAGTGTGTAGTAGTGTGTAGTGTGTAGTAGTGAGTACTAGTGTGTAGTGAGTAGTGTGTAGTAATGTGTAGTATGTAGTGTGTAGTATTGTGCAGTAGTGTGTGGTTTGTATTAGTGTGTACTAGTGTGTAGTAGTAGTGTGTACTAGTGTGTAGTGTGTTGTGAGTAGTAGTGTGTAGTGAGTAGTGTGTAGTATGTAGTGTGTAGTAGTGTGCAGTAGTGTGTAGTTTGTAGTAGTGTGTACTAGTGTGTAGTAGTAGTGTGTACTAGTGTGTATTGTGTAGTGAGTAGTAGTGTGTAGTTAGTAGTGTGTAGTAGTGTGTAGTATATAGTGTGTAGTGAGTAGTGTGTAGTAGTGTGTCGTGAGTAGTGTGTAGTAATGTGTAGTAATGTGTATTATGTAGTGTGTAGTAGTTTGTAATAGTGTGTAAAAATGTGTAGTATGTAGCGTGTAGTAGTGTGCAGTAGTGTGTAGTTTGTAGTAGTGTGTACTAGTGTGTAGTAGTAGTGGGTAGTAGTGTGTAGTTTGTAGTGGTGTGTAGTGTGGAGTAGTGTGTAGTATGTAGTTGTGTGTACTAGCATGTAGTGTGTAGTAGTGTGTAGTGTGTAGTGAGTAGTGTGTAGTAGTGTGTAGTGTGTAGTGAGTAGTGTGTAGTGTGTAGTGTGTAGTAGTGTGTAGTTTGTAGTAGTGTATAGTGTGTAGTAGTGTGTAGTATGTAGTGTGTAGTAGTGTGTAGTATGTAGTGTGTAGTGTGTAGTAGTGTATAGTGTGTAGTAGTGTGTAGTATGTAGTGTGTAGTAGTGTGTAGTATGTAGTGTGTAGTGTGTAGTAGTGTGTAGTATGTAGTGTGTAGTGTGTAGTAGTGTGTAGTATGTAGTGTGTAGTAGTGTGTAGTATGTAATGTGCAGTAGTGTGTAGTAAGTAGTATGTAGTATGTAGTGTGTAGTGTGTAGTATGTAGTGTGTAGTAGTGTGTAGTATGTAGTGTGTAGTGTGTAGTAGTGTGTAGTATGTAGTGTGTAGTGTGTAGTAGTGTGTGTATAGTGTGTAGTAGTGTGTAGTATGTAGTGTGTAGTAGTAGTAGTGTGTAGTATGTAGTGTGTAGTGTGTAGTGTGTAGTATGTAGTGTGTAGTAGTGTAGTAGTGTGTAGTATGTAGTGTGTAGTGTGTAGTAGTGTGTAGTATGTAGTGTGTAGTAGTGTGTAGTATGTAGTGTGTAGTGTGTAGTAGTGTGTAGTATGTAGTGTGTAGTGTGTAGTAGTGTGTAGTATGTAGTGTGTAGTAGTGTGTAGTATGTAATATGCAGTAGTGTGTAGTAAGTAGTATGTAGTATGTAGTGTGTAGTGTGTAGTGTGTAGTATGTAGTGTGTAGTAGTGTGTTGTGTGTAGTATGTAGTGTGTAGTGTGTAGTAGTGTGTAGTATGTAGTGTGCAGTATGCAGTATGTAGTATGTAGTATGTAGTGTGTAGTAGTGTGTAGTATGTAATGTGTAGTAGTGTGTAGTATGTAGTATGTAGTGTGTAGTTGTGTGTAGTATGTAGTGTGTAGTGTGTAGTAGTGTGTAGTATGTAGTATGTTGTGTGTAGTTGTGTGTAGTATGTAGTGTGTAGTGTGTAGTATGTAGTATGTTGTGTGTAGTAGTGTGTAGTAGTGTGTAGTAAGTAGTATGTAGTATGTAGTGTGTAGTTGTGTGTAGTATGTAGTGTGTAGTGTGTAGTTGTGTGTAGTATGTAGTATGTTGTGTGTAGTTGTGTGTAGTATGTAGTGTGTAGTGTGTAGTAGTGTGTAGTATGTAGTGTGTAGTTGTGTGTAGTATGTAGTATGTTGTGTGTAGTTGTGTGTAGTATGTAGTGTGTAGTAGTGTGTAGTATGTAGTGTGTAGTGTGTAGTATGTAGTATGTTGTGTGTAGTTGTGTAGTATGTAGTGTGTAGTGTGTAGTAGTGTGTAGTATGTATTATGTTGTGTGTAGTTGTGTGTAGTATGTAGTATGTAGTATGTAGTGTGTAGTAGTGTGTAGTATGTAGTGTGTAGTGTGTAGTAGTGTGTAGTATGTAGTGTGTAGTATGTAGTATGTTGTGTGTAGTATGTAGTGTGTAGTGTGTAGTAGTGTGTAGTATGTAGTGTGTAGTGTGTAGTAGTGTGTAGTATGTAGTGTGTAGTGTGTAGTAGTGTGTAGTATGTAGTATGTTGTGTGTAGTTGTGTGTAGTATGTAGTGTGTAGTGTGTAGTAGTGTGTAGTATGTAGTGTGTAGTGTGTAGTAGTGTGTAGTATGTAGTGTGTAGTGTGTAGTAGTGTGTAGTATGTAGTATGTTGTGTGTAGTTGTGTGTAGTATGTAGTGTGTAGTGTGTAGTAGTGTGTAGTATGTAGTGTGTAGTGTGTAGTTTGTAGTATGTAGTGTGTAGTGTGTAGTATGTAGTGTGTAGTGTGTAGTATGTAGTATGTTGTGTGTAGTAGTGTGTAGTAGTGTGTAGTGTGTACTGTGCAGTATTTGTCATGCCCGATTTTGCCTGTTGTTCCAAAATTGACACTTTGAACCCTTTTCATCACTTTTTCTGTTTTTACATTATTGGACTTTTAAATGTTTTTAATCCTTTTATTTTATCCTAACTGTGTTTAACTTAGTGACACACATTCTGTCTCTCCATGTTAAAGTGTATCTCTCATATTAAAGCACATGTATCCAGTGTTTTATCATATATCATCATAAATAATAACACTGCTTATTCTTCACTTTACTGTCTCATTCTTTAAGTTACAGGTGCCGAACATTTCAAGATGCATTTTTGATTTATTTTGGCAGGTCTATAAAACAGCTTTTAAAACTTATGTTATTGAAATGATAATAATAAAAACAGTTTGTACATTTGTTTACGTTCTTTATTTGTGAAGTAAAACTCGAGAAGTTCTATGTATTGAATCTCAAACTCCGCCTATGGCTGTGACATTTGCCGTAATTCAAGAACGTCATGTTTTAGACTTCCACTAAAATGTCATATTGTGCGTGTGGTTCTTCTCTAATCTAACTGGTGGTTCTACATCTGCACCACTTTTTTCTGCACCTGTTGAAAACTGCGTGGGCGTTCTAGAGCAGGTGCACACACAGCACGCTCTCCAATCACACGGCTGCATCTCTGTGTTCAATTCATTTTTATTTCAATATTTGTTCTGTGAAAAATGACCATGGTTGGGTGCACGTACTGTATGTCAATATTTATACACCGCGACATTTGAGAACATTCAAGAACGCCAATTTCATATTACAATCTGCACCACTTTTGCACCTGTTAAAAACTGCTTGTAACCGGTGTACAGAATGTGCAATTAATTAGCTTGAGCAACTAATTGCACAAATATTATATATATAATAATCACTTGTAAATACATTGTTATATTACTTACAAAATACAGTAATGGTCTCTTATTTTGGTTTATTAAAATGTAAAATTTAATATTGCACGCCATACATCTGCACCACTGTTGCACCTGTTAAAAACTGCTTGGGCATTCTGGAACAGGTACACAGAGAGCATGTGCAAACTTAGCACTCTTTATTTGGGCTCCATCTCTGTGTTAGCGTAAAACACGCAGACGGTAGCGTGTTTAAATGGCTGCCGTGGGATTCCTTCATGTTCTGCAGACCAGGGCCTGAAGGAAAAGTGAAGTCTTTGAATTTGCAGCAGACACAGAAGCTCTGGCCTCTTTTTCTCCTCTAAACTTCCCCCCTTGAAGTTTTATTTTTCCTCTCTCTCTCGGAGCTGAAAAGAGAGGCAGGATTGTGCTTTAAAAAGAAGAGTTTTTTAATCTGGGGAATGAGTGCTTTGCCATGCAGCCCAGCTCGAGAGAGAGTGCCAACAGGGCCAGGCAGTGTATTAATATTTAAATTTCAGTCCAGATAATCAATAGAAGGGGGCACTTCTCTGCGCTGTTAGCCTCAGATGGGAAACGATAATAGGGGGAAAACCTGCTGATTAGCCTCCTTAGACGCTCTCTTCTCTCTGTAGTGCTCAATACTTTAGCAGTGATTAGAACCTATTGAAGCAGGAAACCTGATCGAATATAACCTCTTTTCAATCCCTTGTTCCCTCAATGGCGTGTCAAAAAGAGCATTCAGCACTTTGCGTCGCAAAATCGCCGCCTCTCCCGAGTTATTCCCGTTTCTTTTTTTTTTGCTTATGGTGCACTTAGAAATAAAAAGAACTCTGGCGCCCTTTATGTTGTGACATAGTGCTTTAATATGGGTGCCACGCCATAACAGGCACCAAAAGGGGAACTTATACCTTATTCTTCTCTTCGGTGTACATAAAAAAAAAAAAAAAAAAGAAAAATCCCAGCTTAGTCCTTTTTTGTCTTTTCACTGCTTTGAACTCCTTTCAGCCTTCAGGGGGGACTTTTTGTGCCGTGGACTGTGGTGTGCATTCACTGTAAAGGCACTCAATACCGCAATAAGACCACAAGCAAAACTGAGTGTCTTAAGCGGGGGGACCACACATCTGAGGCATTTGCATAATTTAAGGATGAGAAACAAGGAGAAAAATGAGAAAAAAACCCCAAATCTTATCATTTAAGGCAGGGGTTGCAAACTCATTTTAGTTCAGGGACCAAATAGAAAGTAGTTTGATCTTAAGTGGGCGGGAAAATGAGCAATTTTAATGATAATTTCCCTAAGTTTGCACTTTGACGTATAAATGATACATAAAGTATGTAAGGCACGACCTTATCCAGGCAATAAGTGACAGACATCAGGCACTGCAGGATTTTCTCTAAAATTTCACTGTTTTTGTGACTAATTTGGAGAATGACGAGAAATAATTTCAGGAAAATTGATGCCAAGGGCGACAAAAACGCAGATGATTACTCCAAAAACAGACAAAATGACGTACAAGGACACAAAATAACATCAAAGATGCACAACGTGTTTTAAAAAACACACAAATAGGCAAAAATATATATATGCAAAATGACTCCAATAACACAAAAATACACAAAATGACTAAAAACATATGAAACAAGAAAATACAAAAATGAAAGGGGAAAAAAATGCAAATTAACCAAAAAAAAATAAAAATAAACTTTGTTTCTTCTTATATTATTGGTCAATTACGTCATTATTCTAAATGACGTTGACAATGTGGCCCTCGTCAGATCAGATCATCACAGTTTTGTGGCCCCTGCTGTGATAAAAGTTGCTCATCATTTTAGTTCAGGGGCCAAATATTAAGTAGTTTGGTCTTAAATGACCCGGAAATGAGCAATTTCAACAATAATTTCCCCAACTTGGCACATTGACGTATAAATGACACATAAAGTATGTAAGGCTACGTGACAGACATCAGTACCTGCAGGATTTTCTCTCTAAAAATTCACTGACTTTGTGACTAATTTGGGAAATTACAAGATATAATTTAGGAAAATTGAGTCTTTTGAACAATTTAACAGATTTAAAATGACTGCAGTCATGTGATAAAAGCGTGGGATAATTGCAATCCTCCAAATATTGTGGTTGCATTGAATTAGTGTATTTAGAACGGCTGGTATATCTACAACTGTAGTATTTGTTAATTTACACAATATTTCATGTTTTTTTCTGTCTTTTTTTAGTTTTTTTACTTTCTCCTGAGGGAAATTTTGTACAACCCCCAAAGTCAAAGCACAAAAAAATCTTAAACCACACAAAATGCCAACCAAGAATTCTTAAAATCACTTGGAAAAAAATATAAAGCAAAACAAAATACATAAGATGACTCAAAAACCACACAAAAGGCAACAAAAACACAGATGATTACACCAAAAACAGACAAAATGATGTACAAGGACACAAAATAACAATAATTTTTTTAAATATGCAAAATGACTCCAATAACACACAAATTAACACAAAATGACTAAAAACACATGAAACAAGAAAATACAAAAATGAAAGGGGGAAAAATACAAAATGACCAAACAAGAGTTTCATTGAAATAGTGACAAAGTAAAAGAAAGAGCAACAAAGTCCCCCCTTATGTCCCACTACTACATTTTACTAAGAATTCTGTGAAAAAACAACTATAGATCATAATGATCCATTCATGTAAATACAGACAACCAGGATCTACTGCTGCTCATTAATGCTGACCCAAGTAAAATATGTCTGCTGCAAAGAACCGCTGTTTTAGTCAGAAATGGTTGAAGGTTTGGTTTAATAGTTTATCAGATTTTTTGCTCTTCTTCTGTTCTTCATGTCGTGTATGAAACAGCAGAGTTGGAACTGTCGCCCCCTGTGGTCACAGGTTTTTTTGGGTCACGGATATTGTTTATCAAATTTCAGTAAACAAAAGAGGTTTACATTACATTATTGTTATTTTTTTTTTTTAACTTTTACTGATTTTTAGAGCAACTTAAAGCAGAATAAGTTGTTATTTTGACTGAAAAAGCTGCTAAATGATCCTTAATGCTTCACCTCCTACAGCAGGGGTTCTCAACTGGTCTCTTCCTGGGACCCACATTTTCCAATGGTCATTAAATTGTAACCCTTTTTTTTTTTTTGGAATTCAACCAACCAATTTAGTTGTTTCAAAAATAGCTGTTAAAACACATCAATAATCTTTTTTAAAACATTTATATATTTTCCTGTGCAACACGCATTTTACAGCATGCCTGTCAAAAGAAAAAAAAAAAATATTTAAAAATAAAAGACAAGTTGAACACAAGATACATTAAGTATTTATTTATTTTTGATTGGTTGCGACCCACCCACTACAGTTCCGCGACCCACTTTTGGGTCCCGACCCACCAGTTGCGAATCAGTGTCCTATAGAACTAAATGGGCTGAAAGGGACGATTGGCGTTATCAATGCTGTCATTTCAATATGGCGGCGCACAGGGTAAAGTAGTCCCATTTCAAACGTTAATAAAACAGATATAGCATAGATCTTCTAATAAGGATATTTCATAGGTTTTAGTCCACATTTTGTTGAAGAAAAGGAGGTGTGGACTAAAAGAAGGGGGCGTTGGTGGGTGGGTGGGTGATGGGTGGGGGAGCCATAATATGTGTTTGAAGGGCCAGCAGAAAGAAGAGCAGAAGGATCTGAAGTGAGGATCTTTTTTTTTAAAAAGAGAGCAAGGCCAAAGCTGAACTGCTCAGTTGATTCCTAATCCATCTCTGGACCAGCTGCTAACAGGATTGGCTCTGAAGTTTACCTCCACAATGACATAATCAGATTAAGATGCACAAAGATCAAATAATGACCCGGCTTTAGGGCAAGTTCAGCAGGCCCTTGATGGAGATGTGTGGTCCTTCACATGTATTAAAGAATTTAAATTGTCTCATTAATGTTGGAAACCATCTGAAGAATCGCTCTGGGTGGATAAATGCAGGCTTGATCCACATTTTGTAGATATTTGAGACTTTGAATGACGCGTGAAGTTTCTCCGTCATTATGTTTTATTTATTTTAAATAGGCAGATATTACTTATTTTATTAAAAAGTAGATAGAATATGAGAAAATATGAGTCTAAAATCATAAGTTTTTCAGTTTAATTCCATATAAAAACCAAGCAAATGTGACAGACTTTAGTCCCTGCAGGATTTTGTCTACATTTTTATTTAATTTTGGGAAATGATGATACATATTTTGGGGAGAATTGATTCCTTTGAACAATATGACATTTAAAATTATTACAGTTGTGATAAAAACATGGAGAAAACTGCAATCCTCCAAATATTGTTGAGTTTAATTTAATTTGTGTAGTTATAAGGGCTGAGATACTGTATCTATAACTGCACCACTTTTGCACCTGTTAACATGCATGAGCAACAAATTTAGCACTCTTTATTTGAGATTATAGTGAATCAAATCCCAAATTTCATGTTGTGTGTGTGGTTTAAATTATAAATTGCTAATCTAACAAGGCGCTCTAAATCTGCACTGCTTTTTCACCTACAAAAAACTGAGAAAATAATGTCAATAACCACATAAACATAAACTGTAATATTACTTGACTTACGTGTACATTTGTGTTAAATTACTTGTTATTTCAGTATTTGTTTAGGGATTAATGAGCATGGCTGGGTGCATGGATGTAATCCACGAAAGAAAGAAAGAAAGAAAGAAAGAAAGAAAGAAAGAAAGAAAGAAAGAAAGAAAGAAAGAAAGAAAGAATCATTTTTGCTAAATATAATGGGGGATAAAATACCTAGATTTCCCATTCTGTATCTATTTTAAGTCAGTAAAATGTAAAGTGAATTAATAAAATTACGTGAAATATCTCAAGGCTGCTACATTTGCTGTAATTCAATAATTTCCATTTCACACTTCTATAAACACGTAAATTTGATATTGCGCGCTGTACATCTGCACCACTATTGCACCTGTTAAAAACTGCTTGGGCAATCAATTAGCGTTAGCAACAAACTGCATAAACGTTATATTATAATTATTCATTAATATGAATAACCACATAGAAATAAATCATATTAATACTTACAAATACAGTAATGTTCTCTTATTTCACTTTTTCGTAAAATATAATTAGTTTTGCCTACTGTTTAAGTTGAATACTACAATTTAAAGTTTATTGTTGAACTTTAGGAAAATATAATAATTTTTTTTTAACCTCAATTTGGATCTAAATGCATTGTTCAGCGAAACACTGTATTTGGGTTTATTTAAGAAATGTTGTGTATTAGGCCTTTATTAAAGTAATGTTTGTTTAAAAGGTCATGTGACTTCATTTTGTTTGATTTCTGAGGCATTTCCTGCTTTTTTATGGAAATTGTTACATGCCACTTATTTTTGTTGTAAACTCCTACTTATGTTTTTGATAATTACACTTTATATTTGCATTCCCATTCACCAAATCAGTTTGTTAAACATATTTGGGGTTTTCACAGCAAAATAGGTCAATTTTTTTCTCCTCAGATTTGGGGTTTTTGTGTGATTTTAAGTCCATTGTGTTCATATGTCAAAATGATCAATCAACAGTAAAGTCATACAGATGAAGTTGTGCTGATGAAAAGATACCAAACAAAGCAAGAACAGTTTTTTCATGAAATATAAAGGTAAAAACGGCCAGTTTTACTCTGGACACCACATATATTGAAGAATTGATATTTTCTCATTAATCTGAGAATCAGTCTCGTTGGATAAACGTAGGTTTGATCCACATTTTGTAGATATTTGGGGCTTTGGATGAAGCATGAAGTTGCTCCTTCATTATGTTCATTCTTAAAATTATGTTTTTATTAAAAAGTAGATGGTAGATTTTCCAAAGTGACACCAAAATATGGGTCTAAAACTACAAGTTTGACAGTACATGAGTAAATGAACATTTCAAAATTCACGTCTTATCATTATAGAAATTAATTTTAAAAAAGAGTAAATAGAAAACTGAAACACATTGCATAAATATGAATAACCACATAAAAAGAAAAAAAAAAATTCTTATTATAAGTCAACTTATATACATTTGTGTCAAATTAATTTTGATTTTATTATTGTTTAGGGATTAATGAGCATGTTTGGATGCAAATACAGTATGTATTGCAATACTTCCTTTTATTTGTTTTGTTGTTTTCAAAGATTGAAAAAACAAAAAAAGAAAGAGTATTTTTTTCAAAATATAATGGAGAAAAAAAAGATATTTAACCGAGAATTCTTATTCTGAATGAATATGAATGAATGAGTTATTAAAATTACTTAATTTTACATCTCCAGGCTGTAACATTTGCCATAATTCAAGAACGTCAATTATAGACTTTTATTAACACATCCTAAACTTCATATTATGCGCTCTACATCTGCACCACTTTTGCACCTGTTAACATGCATGAGCAACAAACTTAGCACTTTTTATTTGAGATTATAGTGAATCAAAGCCCATATTTCATGTTGTGTGTGTGGTTTAAGTTAATTAATCGCTAATCTAACAGGGTGCTCTGAATCTGCACCACGTTTGCACCTGTTAAAAACTAGGGAATTTAGAACAGGTTTACACGCAGCATGTGAAAAATGTAAAAAGAAATGAAAAACGGAGAGTTAAATAATTTAAATTGTCTCATTAATGGTTGGAAATGATCTGAGAATCAGTCTCAAGTGGATAAATGTAGATTTGATTCACATTTAGTAGATTTTTGGGACTTTTTTCCAAACTTGTGAGAAGCCTGACATTGCTCCTTCATTATGTTGTTTTTATTACATTTATTTCTGTAAAAAGGAGACTTTGGTGGACTTCTCTTTCATGAGGCACACCAATGTGATTGTGTCACAACAGATGGTGCACACTGCTTCACCTCTGAGAGAAGTTAATTAAAGCCGCCATATTGTGCCTATCCAGGGCGAAAAAAATGTAGATGAATATTAAGCGATCGAACCCTGTGTCTTCGCTCCGAGACAGAGGAGGCCATTGATTAATTCTACTTTCCATTCTCGCTCTTTCACTTCCCACGTTTCCACAGAGCTCCTGAAAATCGCGGAGAGCTCCTCCTCCTCCTCCTCCTCCTCCTCCTCCTCCTGCTCGTAGGGCCGAGCCGCCACGGCTGCCAAAACTCCCCGAAAAAACAGCCTCAGTTGTGTTAAATCAAATGGGTCAGTGGGAGGGAGCGGCTCCTAATTCCTCTGCTCGATCTCACAGTCAACAAATTACCATCTGTGACCTGACTAAAAACTCAGTTTTCACGCTTACATCATTCAAAGAAAGAGACGGTGACAAGTGGACGACGTAACCGTGATATGAAAAATATTTCTATTAAAAGTCAACCTTTTAAACACCAGAGGCAGAATGTTTTCCACTAAACATCAAAGGCCTGCAAGGTTGAATTTTAAAGAAGGAAGAAAAAAACAGGGATCAGCGGATTATTAAACCAAGTGAAGTCAGAATAACAAAATAGTGTTCAAAGTGCCCAACGTGGAGGACGAAACCTGCTGAGTGCAATATAAAAGTAGAGGTTAATCTTATTGTAAAGTCCCTCCGCTAAGGTACCAAGGTAGACGTTACATATGATTAGAGGAACTCTGCTGAGATACTTCCGTTTCACTTGAGCATCGCTAATTTTTTAAACCTCTGACCACATGTGTGGCACAGCTATGGAGCCCCTTTTTCCTTGGCTTTTTGATCTATTTTAAGGAGGGGGTGACTGCAATTTTCTGGTAAAATACCTACTTGAGCCTTATCCTATAATGTTTACCGCTCAAATTAAGAGAGGAAATAACTTAGATCTGGTGTGATTAAAGTTTTTTTTTTGAACAAAGAGAGCTTAGTTTAAACCAAAGGAAGCAAAAACACTGACACATATTGTGTATTTATAATACGTGGGTTTTCTCAGCTTTTGGAACCAAAACCTCCCTCAGCAAAAACAAACTATTTAAAAACCCTTCGTCATCATCACAACAATTGTTTTCATATCAGAAAACTGCTTAAAACAGTGATTAAAATAATAATCATCCTTAAATAAAACTGTGTTTGAAATGTCATTCTAACGTACTACTCATACTAACGTATTACTCATACTAATGTACTACTCATACTAACGTATTACTCATACTAATGTACTACTCATACTAACGTACTACTCATACTAACGTATTACTCATACTAATGTACTACTCATAGTAACGTACTACTCATACTAATGTACTACTCATACTAACGTATTACTCATACTAAGTGTGACGTCTAAATGACACACAGTTGTTGATTGTTACGGCCTGTCACTTTAAATAAATGGTGCATTGTGGGAGGTAGAGGTGTAACAGGTGTGTTTACATTGTGTGAAGTGTAGTTTTTCAGCAGTCGTGTGTAACTCCTCCCTCAGTGATAAAGGTTGCATGTTAGGAGACGATTAAATATCATCTTTCTCACCAACTTCCTGCTTCTTATGAGCCTCCCTGAACACACTTAGCATCACAATTAGCAGAAACGAGCCATGGCTGAGTAGTTAGATGTTGGAAATGAACAAACATGGTTAGAAACTGTGTTGAAAGCTGCGTGAAAGGACATCTGTTCGTTGATTGGATGATGCTCCTGTAGACAATCGGAACACTGTTGCCTAGTAACAGCTAACAGGAATCAATGAACGTGTGTCACATCCTGTCCAAAATGGCATCTCTCCATAGTTTATTCCCCAAGACATGATAACGTTCTAAAAAGTCCTTTTAATTAGTTTTCATATATAAAAAGGGGCACATGTTTTGTTTATTAGTAACACATTACACACACCTTTTGGTTTTGGCTGTACATTTTATCTACAGGTACCCTTTATTAGCTTTGACTAGCATTAGCTGCGTCATAGCACTACAAAGTTAGCAGCTAGAATTCAACCTGTGCCAGAGCAGCAGTTATTACTGTATCTAAGTCTCAGTGTTGTATTGAATCAATGACTGTTTAAAAGGATCATAGTAGTGGTGAAGTTATATAAATTCATGTTTTTCTCTGTGTGGTGAAGTCACTAGTGTTTCTTCTACACACACACACACACACACACACACACACACACACACACACACACACACACACACACACACACACACACACACACACACACACACACACACACATCTATCTGCAGGAGACTCTTTTCCTATTTTAATTAAAGGTTTGAGTGACACTATGATCACCTCATGCCACAGAACTTCTATTTCCTGAATTCTAATCTGATCCCTGCCATGCAGAATAAGCAGTCTCACGCTGGCTTCTTAGCGGCTGATAGCGGCGGTCAAGGCAATGATTTCCTTTTTTCCGTGGGTGTTTCTCTACTTGAAATGGAGAGCAATGGCAGGGGCTCAAATTGGTGGCATTTTGTGGTCTTTAAAGATAGAGGACTCATTAAAATGAACCCGTGGAAGCCGTCAACTTTCCTTCGTCAATAACTACTGTAACAGTGGATAAAAACAGAATAATTATAGATGTGGATCTTCTGTTGTCAACTTAAAAGTGATGGAGCAGGATTATCTGTGACCCTGTGATGTGACTCTTCACCCTAAGGTGTCAGCCCTGTTATTAACAACTGTTGTCCTGACAGAGTTACGTTTATAACGCTGACACCTCCAACACGAAACAGCTTCGCTTCCATCTCAGTTTGGTTAAAAGAACATATAATAATAATAATAATAATAATAATAATAATAATAATAATAATAATAATAATAATAATAATAATAATAATAATAATAATAATAATAATAAAAACACTCATGGTGTGCGCACACACAAATGTGCTGACACACAAACACTTGTGGTGCGTGCACACAAACAAACACTCGTTGTGAGGGCACGCACACACAAACGCTTGTGGTGCGTGCACACACAGAAACTCTTTGTGCACACACACAAACACTAAATGCAAGCACACAAACAATTGTGGTGCGCTCACACACAAAAACTCATGGTGTGCGCACACAAAAACACTTGTGGTGTACACACAAATATCTGCAGGTAAATCAAACGGCTCTGCGTCAGTTCATCACATAATGTAAATCGTTGCCAACTCTTTGAATAGTTGATTTTTATTGATTTTATGGATTTGTTGTTGCAGCCTTATTACTATGATAACTTTTAGCTTCATGTTGGATATTTGTGAAGTCAATTCATGTATTTGTGTCAATTTGGAATCCATACTTTATTCTAACACTAGTACGTCTATGATCCAACAGACTGGTGAGGATAGACGTGGAAATGATCTTCATTTGTTATCTGTAAAAAACTCATTTATGTGAATTTGTCACATTTCAAACGGAAAAACAAAAAATGTTTGCCCAAATCTCACTGACAATTACCCAAAGAGGAAGGCGGGCGAGTGCAGCGTGAATGAGGATGCCCTGTGGGTCAGCTCGTCATATTGCTTTGACAGATTGGAACGCCGACGCCTGTGAATTAAATCATTCACTAACCAATTGTATATCACTCAAGTTTGGAGTGCAACACAAGTCACCATGAAAATCAGAATTCTTCATCATGCTCTGCATTCCGATCACTTTGCTCTGCAGACACACAATTGTTTTTTCTCCCGCTCGTTTTGTCTGAAGCTGAATCCAATCATACTGTAAACCACACAGGCATGAGGCCTTCCATGGATAAATGCATTTGGAATACAAATTATACTCCAGGAAAGGAAAACAACAATCTCTGAAACCCATTTTGTAAAATAGAAAAAAACCTGTTCATAATATTTGTTTTTAACCCAAAAGATTAAGAAGAAACCTCTCCATGTGTGTAAATCATTTTTTATCACTTTCTCTCTAAAAATGAAGCAGATTCATTACTAACATGTATTGTTCACACTGATGTTTAAGTTTCACATCAAATATAATAAAATTATGCTTTCCTCTCCACTTAATGCACCGAAATTAATACATGAATTACTTCATAACTACTCTTTAGTTGGGAAACCCATAAAAAGATCCTTCACTGTTTTTACTAGTTTGGTCTAAAATCTTTGAAATGTCCTTATTAGTAGATCTATGTCAAATAAAACACATTCTTATCAACCATTTTAATTTAATGGCCTTTAATGGGACTACTATACAGTTTTAGAGCCTGTGTTCCTCCATCTTCAAATCATGTGATTGATGATGTCACACGGCCCCACTGCCTGCAAACATCCCATTGTTTTCTATTGAAGTTAAACATTCAGCCTGATTTATAGATCATTTAGTAGATTTATAGATTATTTAGTAGATTTATAGATTATTTAGTAGATTTATAGATCATTTAGTAGCTTCTTCAGTCAAAATAACAACTTGTGCTGCTTTTGGTTGATCTAAATCAGGGGTCACCAACACGGTGCTCGGGGGCCCCAGGTGGCCCTCATGGACCATGTGAAGGGCCCTCAGGGGCTCTAGTTACCAATGAGCTCCATCTAAAATCTGATTTACTTTCCAGGATTCAAACTCACAAAGACAAATACATATGAGAGATTTAGATAGAAGCCTACTTAGTAGAGGTAAATACTGCTGCACCTGATAAAGTTTAGTAATAAATGATCATCTTTAAATGTTTTTTTTTTTCACTAAAACATTGTGACCAATGTTATTAGGTGCTGCAGATTTGGTGTATGGGTAATGGTACGTTATTAATTATATATATATATATATATATATATATATATATATATATATATATATATATATATATATACAGTATATACGTATATATATGTATTTTTAAAAACATGAGGTGGATTTTTGTAAACTAGGACATAATTGTTACATTTTATAAATGTTACATGTTAGACGATTAGTTAAAAGTGGTTTGTTAGTACAGTAAAACAAGAAGATGATAATAGTATATGAAATGTAAGGAAAATGAAACAATTGCATAAACATTTCCTACCTTTTTAAGTTAATGCTATCCGTCCTTATTATCTCACCCTCTAATTACAGGGAAAGTGTCAACATTTGGTATTTAGGAAGTGTTATTCTAACTAGTAGCCCTTCAAACTATACAGAACCTATGAGTAGCTCACAGTTTCAGAAAGGTTTGTGACCCCTGGTTTAAATAATCAGGAAAAGTTAAAGATGTCGATGTAAACTCTTTTGTTTACTGCACTCTGTGGAAGGACACTCCCACCTAAAAGAACTTCTATTCTCTGGATGTGTGTTTTCAACAGTTGTTATTGACTCTCTAACTTCACCCATCAGAGCATCAGCCAAACACTATTTAAGGGCGAGTAAAGATCCCTTAGGAGAGCTCCTCTTCTCTGCTTCATTGTCTACTACCAAACCTCAGAGTTAGATGTCAGCTCCAGATGTTTTTGGGTCAGAACTGTTTTTATCCTCTTTCCATAAACAAAACAGGTTTACATAAACATTTTTAACTTTTCTTGATTATTTAGATCAACTAAAAGCAGCACAAGTAGTTATTGTGACTGAAAAAGTTACTAAATGATCTAAAAATCAGGCTGAATGTTTCACTCCAATAGAAAACAATGGGACGTTTACAGGCAGTGGGGCCGTGTGACATCATCAATCACATGATTTCAAGATGGAGGAACACGGGCTCTAAAACTGTAAAGTACTGCAGTCCCATTTTTAAAATAAAGCTATTAAATTAAAATGGTGCAAAATAATGCATTGTAGTGTGCAAGGACGGGAGTCGGAGGCGGAGTGTCAAACGACGGTGCCAACGGCAGTTGTTTTAATGATATTTATAACGAGCAGCATACAACAACTGGCAGTCTCCTTTCTCTTCGGGATCCTAACACACACTGAAAAAGTAAACAGGAAATTCCCACATGTCTAAACTGTCCCACCGGAACTCTGTGACCTTAACTTAGGTTCCGGGTGAATTATGTCAACCCACTACACAAGCCCCCCCAGAATTCACCCATAGTCAAAATCTCCGCGCCGGAAAGGGACGACGGCCCGACCACAGCGGGTGTACGTGGCAGGGGCTGGAAGGGGGTCAGGGGTCGGGGGGGCCGCCGGACAGACCGCCGGGCTGGACGGTCATGTTGTCGGTCGGGCAGGCGGGAGCCCAACCAGGTCAGAGGGACGAGGCGCTGGGGGGCGTCCGCGGCGTGGAGCCTGCGCCAATTCCAAAGTCCGGGAAACATCCACGTGGGCAGGCTTAATCCTATCAACCGAGATAGTCTCAGGCCTACCGCCAATGTCCACGACCATGCTCTTATCCCCGTGCCGCAAGACCTTAAACGGCCCGTCGTAAGGCGGACGCAACGGTCCGCGGTGGGCGTCGTGGCGGACGAACACAAAACCTGCCGAGCGCAGATTGGTGGGCACCCGGGAAACAGGGGTGCAGTGCTGCGACGTGGGGATAGGAGCGAACGCCCTGGCAACTTCCAGCAGGGAGGACCGCTGCCTGGCCGCCGACCAAGGCGTTGTGGTGTCCGGAATGAAGTCCCCAGGAACTCGCAGTACCTGGCCGTAGACGAGCTCAGCAGACGAGGACTGCAGGTCCTCCTCAGGGGCCGTCCTGAGGCCCAGCATGACCCAGGGAAGTCTGTCCACCCAGTTGCCATCCACTAGACTGGCGCGCAGAGCCGCCTTCATGGAGCGGTGGAACCGCTCGCACAGCCCGTTAGCCTGGGGGTGATATGCGGTGGTGCGGTGCAGCTTGACCCCTAAGTCCCTAGCAACCACATTCCAGATCTCGGAAGTAAACTGTGCACCCCGGTCCGAGGAGAGGTCTGAAGGTGTTCCAAAGCGTGCGACCCACGTGCCGATAAACGCCCGGGCCACGTCAGCAGCAGAGGTTGAGGAGAGGGGAACGGCTTCAGGCCAACGGGTCGTCCTGTCCACCATGGTGAGGAGGTAGGTGAAACCATGGGAAGGGGGGAGCGGGCCCACAAGGTCGATGTTGACGTGGTCGAACCTCCTCTCGGGGACAGTAAACGGCTCCAATGGGGCCTTGGTGTGGCGGTGCACCTTCGCACGCTGACAAGCCACACATGAGTCGACCCAGGCCCGCACGTCTCTCTTCAGCCCTTTCCAGACGAACTTCTGAGCCACCAGCCTCACGGACGCCTTCCTGCCAGGATGGGACAGGCCGTGTATCGCCTCAAAGACAGCCCGCTGCCAGCCGACAGGGACCAGCGGTCTAGGCTGGCCGATGGAGAGGTCGCACAACAGCCTGACTCCTGAGTCGCCAACCGCGACCTCCACCAGACGCAGCCCAGTGTCCGAGTCTCTGAGCGACCGGATCCCAGGGTCCAAGGCTTGTTCAGCACTCATACTTGAGTAGTCGAGACCCAGCTGTACCGTGTGGATGACCGCTCTGGAGAGGCAATCGGCGACCACGTTGGACTTGCCGGCGATGTGTTGGATATCTGTGGTGTACTCGGAGATGAAAGACAGCTGACGCTGCTGGCGGGCGGACCACGGCTCAGCCACCTTGGACATGGAGAACGTGAGGGGTTTGTGGTCGACGAAAACCGTAAACTCACGGCCTTCCAGGATGGAGCGGAAATGGCGGATCGCCAGCCAGACGCCGAGTAGCTCCCTGTCGAAAGTGCTGTATTTGCGCTCCCTAGGGACCAGCTGGCGGCTGAAAAAGGCGAGCGGTTGCCAGGTGCCACCAACCCACTGCTCAAACACAGCACCAACTGCGTAGTCAGATGCGTCGATGGTGAGGGCGACTGGGGCTCCGGGCGACGGGTGGACCAACATGGTGGCCTGGCACAGCGCAGCCTTTGTATCCTCGAAAGCTTTGGCCCTCTCGGTGGTCCAGTCGATGTCCTGGTTGGGGGCCCTACCCTTAAGGGCCTCGTAAAGTGGGCGCATGATGTGGGCCGCCTGGCGGATGAATCGGTGGTAGAATGTAACCATCCCAAGGAACTCCCGGAGCCCCCGGGCCGAATGTGGGCGGGGAAAAGCGGAGACAGCTTCCACCTTCGACGGGAGGGGGGTGGCCCCATTACTGCTGATGAGGTGCCCGAGAAACTGGATGGACGGCACTCCGAAGACACACTTTGCCGGGTTAATGATCAGGCCATGCTGGTCGAGCCTCGTGAAAAGGGCCCGGAGGTGCGCCGCATGCTCCTCCTCCGAGGAGCTGGCGACGAGGACATCGTCCAAGTAGACGAAGATGAAAGGCATGTCCCTAAGCGCAGAGTCCATCAGCCGCTGGAAGGACTGGGCCGCGTTTTTCAGGCCGAAGGGCATCCTGAGAAACTTGAAAAGCCCGAATGGAGTCACCACCGCTGTCTTCGGGATGTCTGCAGGGTGCACTGGGACTTGGTGATAACCCCGCACCAGGTCCACTTTGGAGAACAGGTGCTTCCCTGCTAAATGTACAGAAAAGTCCTGAACATGGGGGACGGGGTAGCGGTCGGGCGTGGTGGCATCATTGAGGCGGCGGTAGTCGCCACACGGGCGCCAACCACTGTCTGGCTTAGGCACCATGTGGAGTGGCGAGGCCCACGGGCTGTCAGAACGGCGAATGATGCCAAGGCGTTCCATGTTGGCGAACTCGGCCTGAGCAATTGTCAGTCTCTCCGGGTTGAGCCGTCGGGCCCTAGCATGGATGGGGGGGCCTTTGGTCTCGATGTGGTGCTCGACCCCATGTTTAGCTGTGGTGGCCGCGAAGGTGGGCTGTGTAAGGCTGGGGAACTCTCCGAGGAGTTTCTGGTACATGTCGCCCTCGGAGAGCGAACTGGAAAGACCGTCATATGTCCCCTCATCGCGGACACATGCGAAGGAGGAAAAGGTTAACGCGTCCACCAGGCGGCCATTCTTGACATCCACGAGCAGTCCGTGGGCGCACAAAAAATCAGCGCCGAGCAGGGGGAAGGAGATGTCAGCCGTGACAAAATCCCATGTGAAACGCTGACCCCCGAAACATAAGTCCACAGTCTTTGTGCCGTACGTCCTGATGGGGGTGTCGTTGGCAGATGTTAAGGGCGGGCCGTGCATCCCTACAGCGGCGTCGTCCACTGTAGCCGGCAGGACGCTCCTCTGAGCGCCGGTGTCACAGAGGAATCTGCGACCAGAAAGGGAGTCCTCAATGAACAGCAGCCGGTTCTTTTTGCTTCTTTGTGCTCGCGGCCACTACCTAGCGCAGGCTTTGGCGTTTCCCGTCGTGTTGAAGTTGCAAGGGGAGCGGCACCTTTTAGCCTTGGCGCCAAAACGTGCATGGAAGTAGCACAAGCCTGTGCTGGTGCGGCTGTCGGTTGTAGCGTGTCCTCCGCCAGGGGAAATGCCAGCGCTTGGGGACGTGTAGCTGCGTGTGGGGGCCAGCACATCAGGGGCGAAACGCTGGGTGGCCAGATAGAACCGGTCTGCTTCCTCCGCCAGAGCACGCGGCTCCGTAATAGTCGTATTTGCGAGCGCCGTTTGAACGTGTGGCGGCATATGTCGCAGAAACAGTTCAATGAAAAGAAAATTCGGCTCTTCCCCACCCAGCAGGTTTAACATCATTTCCATGTGTTCAGAGGGCTTGCTGTCCCCTATGCCTTGAATAGCAAGCAGGCGCCGGGCTCGTTCGGATCGTGACAGTTCAAAAATCCTGAGAAGATAAGCCTTGAGGCCTGCATATTTATCCTGGGCAGGAGGGGATGTGATGAAACTTACGGCTCTGGCTGCGGTGGAGCTTCCGAGTTCCGAGACGACGTGGTAGTAGCGTGTGGCGTCATCTGTAATTCCACGGAGGGCGAACTGAGCCTCCGCCTGTGCAAACAACGTTGCCGCAGACGTCTCCCAAAACTCAGGCAGTCTGAGGACGGCGGAATGCGCCATGTCGTTTCGCTCGGTATTCTGTTCAGACCCGGAATCTTCAGCGGGACTGACGTCGGGGTCACCAGTGTAGTGTGCAAGGACGGGAGTCGGAGGCGGAGTGTCAAACGACGGTGCCAACGGCAGTTGTTTTAATGACATTTATAACGAGCAGCATACAACAACTGGCAGTCTCCTTTCTCTTCGGGATCCTAACACACACTGAAAAAGTAAACAGGAAATTCCCACATGTCTAAACTGTCCCACCGGAACTCTGTGACCTTAACTTAGGTTCCGGGTGAATTATGTCAACCCACTACAGCATAATATTTTACGAACTATAAGTTGCTACTTTTTTCCCACACTTTGAACCCTGCAGCTTAAACAATGACGCGGCTAAATTGTGGATTTTTTTTCAGTTTTCAAGCTTCATGATGCCAAAAAATTGAGCTCCGTCACATTAGACCAGGTGGATTAATGAAACTGTTACATTAAATTGGTCGAGCTCCCACTGAGACATTCTGATGAGTCATTTTGTCATGAACACACCATCACCGTGACAACGACACAGAGAAATGTTGTCAGAGAGAGAGAGAAAGCGCTGCAGCAGCCTGGATTAAGTAAACAACAGCCAGTTTGTAATAGAAAGAAACAATAAACAGCGTAACATTGTTAAATCACCACGTTAGGTTTGTTTAGAAGCGATCGTGTCTGTATTCTGAGTCTGACTCAGCGTGATCGCTCTGCGGTAGTTCACGTTAAGAAGAGCGGACAAAGCGGTGTATGAGTCTGGTTCCAGTAAAAAGATGTAAATGGACTGATATGTAGACGTGGAGCAGTGAGGAGGAGACTTCATGTCCAGATAGAAATAAGTCAAAAGTTGAATCTCTGTTAAACCAAACAGGAGTAAAGCAAACGATTAAAAAAATAAAGATAACCTTTATTAGTCCCACAAAAAGGAAATGTGCAATAATAAAAAGATATTAACACACATGGGCCAGTACACAGTACAGAGATAAAGAGGGAAGACGACAGCAGCCCTACTACCAGCCCCTTCTGATTGGCTGAGTCGTTTGAAGGGCACCCTCATCAGCCAATAGGGTGCAGTTTATGTGACAATGTGGCATTTGTGTGAATTTTTTTTTGAACATGAAATGTACTCTTTAGTAGATCTACTGTAATTTCCAGAGATTTTAGGTCACATTTGTAAAAACAGTGGAGGATCCCTTTAAAGTATGTGAATAATATTCTGAAAACAGCAACACGAGCTTGTGGTTAAACTTTGATTAATTTGTTAAATCAGCAGCACTGATTTTTTTTTGTTTGTCATTTTCTAGCTTTTTTAAATTGATGTAGTTTGAGTTGATTATGAAGCATTAAAACACTGACACAGCGTACACAACATCTAACTTTTGATTCTGACCTTGGAAATGATTTCAAGGGCAGTTAGGAAAAGTCATATAAAACAACTATTGTCTTTAGGGTGGTTTTAAAAAGCAGAAAGTGATATTTTCTTTCATATTATACAATTCTTAGAGCTTTAGTTGATTGTTATTTATGGCATCGCATATGAAAATCTTAGTATTTGCATAATATCATTGAAATATAACAATTACCCTGAATGTACAGGCATGTAAAACTAGATAAGTCTGTAAATAATAGGACTTCATTGCACCTTTCAATCATTTCTGCATTGATTTGTAGTTTTTTTTTTTTTTTGTGTTGTTTTTCCCCGTCTGTGTTTGCATGATAGATCTAAGACGCCATTTTCAGCGTTCATCATCGAGGCAGCCGAGTCTGGAGGCATTATTCACGGCAAACATAAATACACGGTTATGTTTTCAAATCACAGCGTTCCTTTTTTCCACCCCCCCCCCCTCGCTCCCAGATCCAAACAACGAAGGCTTGACGACAAACAAACAATGCAAAGCTATTTGGTTTTTTAGCTCACATCTCCCCCCGCCCCCCCTTCGTCTTTCCCGTCTCTACTGAAATGACAGCAGAAGTGCACATTTGTAGCTCGCAGGTATTGGTCGGGGTACAGATTGAAGCTATGATATATGACATGTGTTGCGAGCAGTCTCTGTATATCTCCCAAGGACCTGTCACAGCTCCAGCACAGGCAGTTAAAGGCACTGTTATACACAGTTTAATCCTCCATTTAGGTCACAATTCACCAACAAAAACAAAGCATTATAAGGCTGCATGTTCACAAGTCTGTTCATTTAGAAAACAATAAGCTAAATACCCAGCCACACATCCAGTTCAATCCAAGCTTTTGATATTTGCGAGCGTCGTCTTCCAGAAGAGAACTAAAGCATGTGTTTAATTGCACACTAATCTCTTTAACGCATGTATAATATACATTACTCAAACGTCTTCCATTATGCATTAGCCTCGTGCACAGAGGTAATTGTTTTCTGCTAAACGCTCCACATTTTTTCATCCCCTCAAGTTTTTAGCCTGGAATCGTCTGCTGATTAGAGGCGCATTATTCACTCAAGGTTGTGTCATCGCTGGAAGCCAAAGCGAGCACAACGCTTGTCCGATAAACTTTGCTTCAACCGCTAACTGTTGGAGGTAAATTGTGCTTTAAAGTGCACATAAGTGAGGATATTTTGTTGAGGGAATATATCATCGCCGAGCATGAAAATGTAGCGCAGGGGAAGTCTGACGGGGGGAAACTGACATGGTATTCAGAAGAGGATGTATACAAGTTACTCTAAAATAGGTCTGTGGTCAGGACCAGGAAACATCAGTAGTGTTGTGTTCAGGACAAATATTATCTGAGACCAGAACGCACCCAGACCAAGACAAGAACATAGAATTATTGAAATAAAAAACAAAAAAAAAAAAAAACAAGACAACACAAAAAAACGTACTGTATATATAAACTCTAGTAGGGATGGGCGATATAAACTAAAAACATATCTGGTATTTATCACGGTAATGATAAAATAAAATAAATAAATAAAACAATTTCCAACTAAAAGTGTAAACAGGTTCCCTACAAACACAAATTAAAATGAAATGAAAACCGACACTTAATTATTTATGGTGAGTTTTGTGAACCAAACGTGTAAGGCGGGGTCTCATACGGTCGTTATACGGGGTGGATTAATGCATTATTAAGTATATCTATGTGTTGTCCAGTTATTCTCCTTGTTATCACATCAAAAAAGGTTTAAAAAAAGTCTTGAGGGAAAATCCTGAGTCTGAGCATTCTGAGACCGAGACAAGACCATGACCTTTAAAATGTGGTCTCGACTGCAACATAATATAATATATAAGAAGTAAGAAAATGCTTCTTGTGATCTCCTGCATTGGGATGTTTTTGATCGTATTTTAGTGGTTACATAATCGTCATATTTGGTACCAAAATGTCGACAATGATGAGACACATCTTCAATAAAACAATTTGAGTTTCTTCAAAATCTATTTTGGCGTCAGATGACAAAAAGTGACAAATTGACTTTGTAATTAACGTTAACGCAAATAATGCTAAAGATTGTCCATAACATTGTCAATAAACACGGTACAGTATTGTTTAAGGTCTATTCTGAATTTCGGTTAATTTCACATCCAATGTGAACATTTTTAAATACAAGTTAAAATAACTTTTTTTCTCTACTACGAATGACTGAGAGGGAGATTTCTGATGTAATGCGTTTGTTGATGATTTTAAATGTTTTTGCTGCTGATTTAAATGTTCTTATTGATTCTTAAGCTGTTGAATGTTTTCTGTTGCACATTTTCATCATGTTAAGCATGTTGACTTGCCTTGTGTATGAAATGCACTACACAAATATATTTAACTTGCTTTGCCTAATTTTAGTTTTTTCGTATTTGTCGAAAAACAAGGTGTTAATGTTAGTTATGGGACTATATTCATGAAATCATTATTTCTTCTTGCCAAAAGCATTATTTTATGAGCTTGGGGAATAGACTGGGATGATTTTAAATAATACTCTGCCATTATATTGACCATGTTTTGCACAAAAATATTTTTGGCTGCTATTTTATCACTCTTTCTCATCTGACGACCAAAAGAGATTTAGTAGTGACCCAAAATGTTTTGGTGAATATGTGTCTCATCATTATTGACATTTTAGTATCAAATATGACAAACAAATGTTTTGAAGTAAATGTATTTGTCAATTATGTGTTTTGGATAAATCACAAACATCTTCCTCAGGGAATATCATTAAAATATTCTTAAAACCATCCATGTCCACAATTTCTTACTTCTTACAAATCATACTTTGAAAGAAATAAAGTTTAGTTTTGCTCTCCCATGGGGAGGGAGGGGCATCTCCCCATATAAGGCTCTTTAGCGATGTAGCCGTTAACCTATTCGTGAAATGGTCAAACATGTTTTTGTGTTGATCATGTGAGGAATCTGGCCCCTCCTTCCCTGCGTTCCTCACACTGGTCAATTTTTCTTCCCTGATTAATAAACAAACATAAACTACCATTAGATCATTCCATGTCATTTCTACAAATGACCCAACACACTTAGGTCTGAAAAAGTTCTGACATTGTTTCCATTTGTTTCGCAATAAGTAAATTTGTGATATGCACATATTTTTATTTTTTTATCAGATTAATACTTATTGAGATATGGCTAATTTAGTCAAGGGAGGATGTGTTGATTTTCATTCCCACGTGTAGTTATGGGCAAATGAAAATCTGTCACCAAAGTATCTTTTCATATTTCCAGAGCGTGTGAGCCTAGAACCAATGCATATATGTGACAAATCATTAGTGATGTGAACAGTCTATGTTCATAGCTCTAAGCTGATCACATTACAGGGAGCTGAGACATATGCTAAGTAGTTTACTGAAGGCCCAAAACACAGACTGTAAAGGGAATGGACGGGACAAATGCACCGGTGGAGTGAAGCTTTTATTTTTAGAGCTCCCCCTGCTGACTGGCTGCAGTATAGGTCATAAACCCCGCCTCCTTAATAATAACAGATGGGATGTGGGTCAAACTATAAAGTTAAAATACTCGTCACATAACTATTTTCCAAAGCTTATCTCTGCTGTGATCATTAGTTATTGTCACCCTACATTGTGTTGAAATGCTAATTTTTCTGTGAACTTTGTTTTAAATAAGTTATTTGAGGTTGAAAAACAGGATTTTACGTCATAGATGACGATGATTGACAGACACGGGTGTTGCGTAGCTCTGTTTGTGAATAGCAGTTATGTCGCTAAGGAAAGCTGAGACGCCATTTAAATAGATATTAGAGTGTAAATAAATGTTGTGGTTTTGTACTAAACTCTATGATCTGAACAAGACGTTGGTAGAATTTCCAGAGGGAAAGATACTTATGTTCTTGGCAAAGCTGGGCTGTGTAAGTCATCAGGGCAGTACGCTAAATGGGCGGGGCGTGTTACCAGGGCTCCTCCACCGAACTCTACTGCGCAGACTTTGGCTCCAAATGATGTCAAATTTGCAAGATGGAAACGTCCCTAAGCGCTGTATTTTGGCTTCAAGAACAGTGAGAGTACCCAAACATGTTCCAGACCCAAACATGTTCCAGACCCAAACATGTTCCAGACCCAAACATGTTCCAGACCCTAACATGTTCCAGACCCAAACATGGTCCAGACCCAAACATGTTCTAGACCCAAACATGTTCCAGACCCAAACATGTTCTAGACCCAAACATGTTCCAGACCCTAACATGTTCCAGACCCAAACACACACTGACTTTGTAACTATTTAGAGGAGCTGACATGTCCACCAGATGTATAGCAGATCTATTTATATTTTCTGAGAGAGTAGGTGGAGCTTATTACTATACCTCATTTACCTTTATATGTGATGGAGTTACTGATATATTGAAAAATGAAAATGGAAGAAATATTTTTTTTTTTTTAAATGTGCGTTTTGAATAATTACGTTTTTGTAAAGATTTCAGAATTTTATTGAAACCAAAGTACGTGGGCAATTTGTTGAATTGACATGAAATGAATGACTCATTAGCAATGTGCTTAAAACTCTTAATATATATATATATTTAAATACAACTTTTAGGAGCACAGTATGTTTAAAATGACTTTCTTCCACAGTAACAACAGTTGTACAGTCCATGTATTCAGTACGGACCACTAACAGCATTTCAAACAAAACGCTGCCCTCGGGACGTTCTTGCTCTACAATTTTCCGAGTTTGACCGCGAGTAGAACACGAGCTACTTTGATATTTTAGTCTAAGTGGAGCAGAAATGCATCTTCACCGTGACCTGACAGAAGGACAAGCTGGTGTCAAGAAACTTAGTGTTTAGGTGTCGCTGTGTTTAGAGGACACAACCTGTATGGATGACATTCCACCAGGCTACATGGTGACCTATGGAGTGGGGGCTGTTGAATAGGGGGTTGAGATCACAGAAACAGTCTGAGGGGGGAATCTGCTAAGAGTACAGTAAAGGGAGCATGTCTTTCTCCAGAGCCCGCGGCCCACGGGTGCTGAGTAAGCCCAGGCAGCAGAGGATGACCGTGAATTAATACTCCTTGACAGTAAATGTCAACAGAATTTAAATTACTCTGCCTGCTCTCTCTCATAAGCATGAGAATGTCTTTAACGTGCACTGGGTGCTATGAACACGGCCACATGGAGCCTTTGGGGGAACCTTTCTTTTTTTTCTCCTATTTGCACTTGAAGACATCTCGGCGTCTCAAACCACCAGCTCAGTGTTTCTGAAACCAGCAGACGAATGCAGCGGGCATGCATGTGGCTAATTAGTGGAATTTAAACCCTAATGATCATTAGCGTTGTGGACAGTTCTGCTGCGATCTCAAAGCGCAAGGCCTCCATTTTCCTAGTCAATGGAGCGTATCACAGTTGATTAGAGGAAGACGCCGTGATGGAACGGAGCCTGGCTGCCTGCGTTAGTGTTAAATTCCATTGCTTGAGTGGAACAGCATCTATATTAGGATCTGTGTGCCAGCCTTCACACCGTAACATGAAGATTATTGATTTTCAACACTTCAATTGAATTAAATGTAACTACATTATATGTACCTTACCTTTGTAACATTTACTTACTAAAGTAGATAAAAGGTAACGTAACTACAACATTATCAGAGAGAGTTTATAGCCCACTATAAATAACTGTTAATTTAGTTTTGTTTGAAAGTGTTATTGTGTGTGTATTTATCTGTATTTATGTGTATTATATTTGTATATTTATGCATTTGTAGTATTTATTTTGTTTAATATTATTATTATTATTATTATTATTATTATTATTATTATTATTATTATTATTATTATTATTATTATTATTATTATTATGTCTCAATCATGATAAAAAAAAGTCAAAATTATAAGAAATAAAGTCATTATTCTGGGATGAAACAATATATTTTAGAGATGCAGTAAGGTGATTTAAAGTGTAGTAAGATGGTTTAAGGTGTATTAAGGTGTAGTAAGGTGATTTAAGGTGTAGTAAGGTGGGTTAAGGTTCAGTAAAGTGGGTTAAGGTGCAGTAAGGTGATACAAGGTGTAGTAAGGTGTCGTAAGGTGGTTTAAGGTGCAGTAAGGTTATTTAAGTTGTAGTAAGAAATTTTAATGTTCAGTAGGGTGGTTTAAGGTGTAGTAAGGTGGTTTAAGGTTCAGTAAGGTGGGTTAAGGTGATATAAGGTGGTTTAAGGTTCAGTAAAGTGGGTTAAGGTGTAGTAAGGTGGTTTAAGGTGCAGTCAGGTGGTTTAAGGTGTAGTAAGGTGATACAAGGTGTAGTAAGGTGTCGTAAGGTGGTTTAAGGTGCAGTAAGGTTATTTAAGTTGTAGTAAGAAATTTTAATGTTCAGTAGGGTGGTTTAAGGTGTAGTAAGGTGGTTTAAGGTTCAGTAAGGTGGGTTAAGGTGATATAAGGTGGTTTAAGGTTCAGTAAAGTGGGTTAAGGTGTAGTAAGGTGGTTTAAGGTGCAGTCAGGTGGTTTAAGGTGTAGTAAGGTGGTTTAATGTGCAGTAAGGTGGTTTAAGGTGTAGTATGGTGGTTTAAGGTGTAGTAAAGTGGTTTAAGGTGTAGTAAGGTGATTTAAGCTGCAGTAAGGTGGTTTAAGGTGTAGTTAGGTGGTTTAAAGTGTAGTAAGATGATTTAGGGTGTAGTTAGGTGGTTTAAGGTACAGTAATGTGGTTTAAGGTGTAGTAAGGTGGTTTAAGGTGCAGTAAGGTGATTTAAGGTGTAGTAAGGTGATTTAAGGTGTAGTTAGGTGGTTTAAGGTGCAGTAAGATGATTTAAGGTGTAGTTAGGTGGTTTAATGTGCAGTAAGGTGGTTTAAGGTGCAGTAAGGTGTAGTAAGGTGGTTTAAGGTGGTTTAAGGTGCAGTAAAGTGATTTAAGGTGTAGTAAGGTGATATAAGGTGCAGTAAGGTGGTTTAAGGTGGTTTAAGGTGTAGTAAGGTGGTTTAAAATGCAGTCAGGTGGTTTAAGGTGTAGAAAGGTGATTCAAGGTATAGTATGGTGATTTAAGGTTCAGTAAGGTGGGTTAGGGTTATATAAGGTGGTTTAAGGTGCAGTAAGGTGGTTTAAGGTGCAGTAAGGTGGTTTAATGTGCAGTTAAGTGGTTTAATGTGCAGTAATGTGATTAAGTTTAGGTGGAGTAAGGTGATTTAAGGTGCAGTAAGGTGATTCAAGGTGCAGTAAGGTGATTTAAGGTGCAGTAAGGTGATTCAAGGTGTAGTGAGGTGGTTTAACGTGTAGTAAGGTGATTTATGTGCAGTAAGGTGGTTTAAAGGTTCAGTAAGGTGATCAAAAGGGTGTAGTAGGTGGGTTTTAAGGTGGTTTAACGTGTAGTAAGGTGGTTGAAGGTGTAGTATAGTAAGGTGGTTTAAGGTGGTTTAAGGTGGTTTAAGGTGTAGTAAGGTAGTTTAAGGTGTAGTAAGTAGGTTTGAGTGTAGTAATGTGTGTTTAAGGTGTAGTATAGTAAGGTG
>NC_041047.1:35600345-35747845 GCF_900634775.1 Gouania willdenowi
ACCAAAGTGAAACCAAAATCTAAATAAATGTTGTTGCCAAAAAGAAAAGGTTTGTTGTGTGTTTTTCCTGTTAGACGTGAATATGTCCTATCCAATCAGAACCTTCCCAACCCAACCTAAAGCAGAATTGAATAAAGCTGAATAAACATGTTTTCCAAGTAAACCTCAACTTGGAATTATTATTCCCATGTAAACTTGAAAATTCTGAATTTTTTATAATTTCATTCAGAATGATTCATTCCGAATTTAAAAACAGTGATGTCTCGGTTTGAAAAGAAGTTCTGTGTGTAAGTGGTATGTTGTGATATTCCCCCATTAGGCAGAAAACAGCCACTCTTTGAGCCTCTTTGATATGTAGAAATATGAAGGCGTCATATTTATCTGCTCTCCCACTCTGTGGAGAACGACGCTGGGATGAAAGCAGCAGTGGGAGCCAGGCTGAAGGCTGAGGATTAACAATGACATAACATGAAGAAGGGTCCTGTCAACACGCTGACACCGCGTTTCTCCCGCCATTGTCTGATTAGCCCGACCAATGACAGGGATGATTACAGGAAGGCGGGAAGAACACGACTGTCAGGCTTAGGCTGAGGAGCCCAGTCCCACTATTTCTGTCCCATCAAAACCTCAGACGAGAAGAAACGAGAAAGAGAGCGAGAGGAGGAGAGTGAGTGAGTAGTGGAGGAGGAGGAGGAGGAGAAAGGACACACGGACAGCTTACAGGGGATACAAACCAAAAGATTATGGTAATCTTCCCTCCTTTGTCCTCCCGCGAAATGTTTTCGTACTATGCCTTTTATCTGTGTAAGAAGGGATGTGAACCTCTTCAGTTAGTGACAGTGGGCACTTTCTGTGTGGTTTCTGGGTAATTAGCACCAGTAGCAAGCCTTTTCTTTTTCTCTGCTCAAGCTTATGGTCTTCTTAGGGACGGCAACAGGGGATTTTCCCCCTTTTTTTCTCCAACCCTCTGTCTGCTCTTAAGGAGTGATTCCCAGCCCAGGCAGAGCTGCAGCAACCATCTGTTGGAGCGAGAAGGATCAAAAACCTTCAAGACTCTCAGCAACACTGACAATCAAATGGACAGCTTAAGTTCACACAGGTGACGGAATTACTTATTCCATTCAGGCTCCAAATAGACTGCTTTTCAATGGATGTGGTCAATAGACTGCTCATATGCCGTGCTTAGCTTTTTACTGTTTTTATACTGGGAAAATTAACTCATGGGATCCGAAAAACAAAAGCAGCTCTGACAAAACAATAATTGCTACTAGCATAGCAGGTAAAAATACGCAATTGACAGATTTTAGCTGAAAAAAAGCCTGATTATCACTGGAAAGTGCATAAAAGCTAGCTGCTCTTCCAAACCATTAGCTCACACATGTTACACACACACATGGACATATCACACACACACATGGACATATCACACACACACACAGACATATCACACACACACATGGACATATCACACACACATGGACATATCACACACACACATGGACATATCACACACACACATGGACATATCACGCACACACGGACAAATCACACACACACAGACATATCACACACACACATGGACATATCACACACACAAGGACATATCACACACACATGACATATCACACACACATGGACATATCACACACACATGGACATATCACACACACATGGACATATCACACACACATGGACATATCACACACACACATGGACATATCACGCACACACGGACAAATCACACACACACAGACATATCACACACACACATGGACATATCACACACACATGGACATATCACACACACATGACATATCACACACACATGGACATATCACACACACATGGACATATCACACACACGGACATATCACACACACATGACATATCACACACACATGGACATATCACACACACATGGACATATCACACACACGAACATATCACACACACACAGACAAATCACGCACACAGACATATCACACACACAAGGACATATCACACACACAAGGACATATCACACACACCTACATATCACACACACACATGGACATATCACACACACAAGGACATATCACACACATGGACATATCACACACACATGGACATATCACACACACAAGGACATATCACACACACATGGACATATCACACACACGGACATATCACACACACGAACATATCACACACACACGAACATATCACACACACACAGACAAATCACGCACACGGACATATCACACACACATGGACATATCACACACACGAACATATCACACACACACAGACAAATCACGCACACGGACATATCACACACACTTGGACATATCACACACACGGACATATCACACACACATGGACATATCACACACACATGGACATATCACACACACACGGCCATATTACGCACGCACAGACATATCATGCACACGAACATATTACACACACAGACATATCACACACACACAAGGACATATCACACACACGGCCATATTACGCACGCACAGACATATCACACACACGGACATATTACACACACACGGACATATCACACACACACATGGACATATCACACACACATGGACAAATCACACACACACAAACTAATTACACACATGGACATATCACACACACTTGGACATATTACGCACACATGGAAATATTACACACACACTGACTTATTACACACACACGGGCATACTACGCACTGCTCTTCCAAACCATTAGCTCATATTCGTCAAAGTCATGGCCCGGGGGACAAATCCGGCGCTTTGGAGCATCCGATTTGTCCCACAGGAGGAAGTCAAAATGACAGAAAAAACATGAATCAATGTGTAACTGAAACTCAAAGATACAGTATGTGCAGGTGCTCACAGCTTTACCGATGCGTATATCACATCATTGCAGTTATTTTTAATGCTAAACTGTTGAAAAAACTCAAAATTCTTACAAATTCCTTCAATTTTCCTCAAAGTTGTGACACATCGGGTTGCATTGATATTTACCTCATATTTATTTGTTTGCTGTTGTAACGCGCGGCCTTGTTTCCGTGCACAGTTCCACATTCACTTTGATTGACAGTCTCAAAAACAGGAAGTAAAAGCCTATTGGCTGGGTGCAATCGGCGATCATTTCCGTTTGTATAGGGGTCTATAGGAGGAAGGAGGGACTTATATACAGTACATTAATGTATATGAATGACCAGCAGCAGTAGATCATAGTAAAAGACTTGTTAGGGATTTTTATGCATTTCAAAAGAATGATACATAAACATAGATTTCTCAGAAACTTTAGATATCAGCTTTGATTAAATTTAAAGTGAAGATCCTGTTTGAACTGATATCTGTCACTTATCTCTTGGATTTGTCAGTTTCTTTCATAATTTGTATCTTATGTATAAGTAGAAGTGTAAACTAGGACACAATAATGTAATTTTTCAGCATAAAATCTGTGTTGCACTTATCAAACTGATCCATATTTGGCCCCTGAACTAAAATGAGTTTAAATCCCCTGTATTAGCTCATATTGGCATTATATAACACACATTTAGACACATTTGTGAACAATATTTGAGAGAAATAGGTATTTTGTGTTTATAGAAAATTATTAAGATCATGAAAAATGTGAGCAAAAACAAAATATTTTTGTTTAGTGTAGTTGGAATTAACCAAATAAACTATGGCAATGTGATTCTATAAAATCTACATCAGATATTTCAGTCCCAACATTCCACTCTCATATATCTATATGCAATAATTCAAATTACAATTTTATTACAAATACGGTTAGGGGGAAAAAGCAAATCAGAATCAGATGCACTTTTTTGATCCCAGCGGGAAATTACTTTTTTTCAGCGGCCCGAGAACTATTGTAGCATAATTAAGTAAAAGTGTTAATAGAATACAAGTGCACACATTGCAGCAAAAAATGAATACATAAAAAATTATATATATATAGATGTATACATAAATAAGGTTAGGGTTAGGTTTGAGTGTTTAGGTGAAAAATATAAAAACTGGGATTTTGTTGACATTTCTAATAAAGGAATTGTGACATTTCCTCTAAGATTGTGACAGTTGGGATTTTGTCATGAATTCTGACTTAGTATTGGAGTCTTAAAATGTGGATGCTTCTGTTTATTTGTTTTTCCCCAGCAAACAAGTTTTCATAGTGGAATCTACTAACATGACGTTTTGTGCTACAATCAAAGTTACACATGTAAACTAAATAACCAGCATCAAACATTTTCTCTCGCTCAGTCCGAGAACTTTGAGTTTAAATTTGTATGTAATCCAATCTTTCAGTTTTAAGACCTTTATTATATGAACTCAATTGAATATCTTTAAAAGCTGTGGGCTCTGACTTTTAATATCCCTGTAGTTGTGTTTTAAAGAGGTGGCGCTGGGGCTGACGGTTAATCTTTTTTCCCATGCGGAGCGACAGAAGCCAAAGGATAAATTGGCTCCTGGCACCACAAACACGCCTTTTCAATCCCAGATAGCACCGATACGGGATCTAAAAGAACACCCAAAGCTTACGCTCATCATATCAACTGGGTCTTTTCAACGGGGGGTCAAAGGTGGCCCTCAGATAAAGTGCTATACAAGAGATCAGTGGGGGCCGGGGCCTTCTTCACCTAATAAAAAGCACACACAGCGTTCATGGTGATACATTTCTTAGAGACAAGTGTTGGCACTCCTGTGTGAATTTGTCTACTTGTTCCTTTGATGTTTTCTTCTTCTTCTCCCGTATTTTTTCTCCTCCAACAACACCTCTTCTCTCCACTCCAGTGGATGAAACCTCTTTTTTGTTGTGGTTCAAGCTGCATCTTATTGTCTCTGTCACGGGTGCTTTGTCTTACCAAGGCCCAGTGCACCCGCAGAAAAGCCAAGGGGAGGGGAGACCTCATCAAAGCCCAGGCGAGATGGACTCAACAACAGTGGATTAAGGTCTTCTGCATGATAAAGTCCCCTACCTAGGGGTGGAATTAACTTAATATGTGAAAGAATGTTATTGAGAGGGAATAAAGTGCCAAAAAGCTCTGTCATTCTCTTCGTAATGTCCTAATCCAGCGCCTGACACAGAGACCTTGGGCTGGAGTTTGTTAATCACGGTGATGCCCATCTGTATTCCCTGTCCTTTAAGCTATTTAAACTTCGCCTAAACTCAATTATTGTCCCTGGGAGACCAAAATGGCATATTAAGTTACGTGAAAGGGTATTCGACCAAGGGGAAAGAGGAGAAAAAGGAATCCCAGCCTTAAAGCGAGGAGATGTCAACGCAGGCAATTTAAGTACAGCTAAACAGATTAGAGGCTGCATCTATAGAGCTGGAAAACAACAACACAATGAGTTAAAAAGAGGAGGAATCTCATTTTCAAAGCATCCTCTAAACTGTTAATCAGAGAGGATCTGAGAGGCTGTGGCCCTGGTACACCGTCATGGTTCATATACTGTATACTGTAGCTGGCCTCACACAGGTGTGATACAGGTAAAAGATGATTTAAACATCAATGCATATTACACACACACAGACTTATTGTACACACACACACACACACACACACACACACAGACTAATTAACATATTACACTAAATGATTTACCAAAACATTAGCTCATTTTTGTTAAACTCATGGCCCGGGGCCCAAATCTGGCCCTTTAGAGCATCCAGTTCGTCCCATCATTGTGCAACTGACACTCAACAATACTTGCAGGTGCTCAGAGTTTTCCCAGTGCAAAATTGTGACATGATTTTTCCCTTAATTAAATTTAAAGTGAAGATCCTGTTGGGACTGATATTTATCACTTATTGCTTGGATATGGTCAGTTTTATATATATATATATATATATATATTGTGTTTTATGTATTTGAAATGTAAACAAGGACACAATAATGGAGAAATTACTGATTTTCCTGAATCAAATCTTTGGTCCACTACAGATGAAATTGCTCCATATTGGCCCCTGAACTAAAATAAGTTTGACACCCCTGATGTCAGTAGCTCATACTGGCATTGTCTCACTTTATATAAGGACACATATTTGACTTATCTCAAGTCTTTCTTTTTTGTTGTATTGTGATGCTTGATTGTCCTACTGATTAGAAATAGTTGGAATTAACCAAGGTTGGGCTCAATTATAATTGTAATTCCGTAATTGATAATTAATTGCAATTATGGAATAATGATAATTGTATTGAGTATCTGAGAGGCTGTGGCCCTGGTACACCGTCATGGTTCATATATACTGTAGCTGGCCTCACACAGGTGTGATGCAGGTAAAAGATGATTAAAACATCAAAGCTAATGAGACCCATGTCTCTTCAGTGGAGAAAAACCCTGAAGTTGGCGACCAAAAGGCGCATAAAGAAATGTATGTGTATCCCAAGAAAAAGTAAACTTTATACTATAAATTAAATCGATCATGAATGTATTATTTTATTTTCTGCAAGAAAGAATAAAAATTATAAAGCATTTAATTATTGTTATAATAATGATGATGACGGATATATAAATGGTAAATAGACATGATTTATATAGAGCTTTATCACCACTGAAACAGTCTCAAAGCGCTTCACATATCAGCTCATTCACCCAATCACTCTCACATTCACACACCAGTGGGACAGGACTGACATGCAAGGCGCTAGTCGACCATTGGGAGCAACTTAGGGTTCAGTGTCTTGCCCAAGGACACTTTGACACATAGTCAGGTACTGGGATCGAACCCCCAACCTCTCGATCAGAAGACGACCCTCTACCACCTGAGCCACGGTCGCCCATATATATATATATATATATATATATATATATATATATAATATATATATATATATATATATATATATATATATATATATATATATATATATATATATATATATATATATATATATATATATGTGGCAGCCATCTGCGTCAACTGGTTGGGGTTGGTGGACAGAGGGACCAACATTAAAATAAAGTACTTTTTTTCTGCTGCGATGGTTTTTATATTTTTGTACGTTACTAGTGAAAAACTAATAAACAGTACATGATTATAAGACATGTTATGAGATTATAAGATGTGAAGGATTTTCAATATTCGTGAGTAGTGAAATAAAATAAAAACGAAGAAGTCGCATAAAGAAGAGTTGAGCCACTATTCAATAAATCTAAATCACTCACATTTGCAAAAATTGCAAACAAGTCAAATAGCATTTAAAGCACAAGAAAAAATGTATTTATTGAGAAAGCTGAGATTTAGAACTTAAGAGACAAAATACATTTGTGGTCACTACATGCACGGACAACAATAAAAATCTTTAGTGTGTCAGTGAGCGGTACTAGGATGTGAAACATGTCTGAATTTAAAGCAGATTAAACATAAATACATAAAGCACAAGTGTTAAAAAGATAAAACAGTAAATAGGTGTGTATATACTGTACTTGTGTGAGTGTCGACTGATGAATGTATAGTGGATCACATGAATTGTAGAATTATATAGATATATATCAATGCATTATGTGTATATATATATATATATATATATATGTTTATAGTGTAAATAGGTGTATATTATAAAAAGATTATATGTATAGTACTATAATATATACAATGGTCACATAGGTAAAAACTTCCTCCTACTCCTTTTCCTATATATTCATTAATGTAGTACGGTGACAATAATACGGGAAAACAGACAAGTCAGTACCAAATAACAAAACACAAACCCAGTCTTAATTTGTGTTTTTTTTGCTGTCACTTTTTTTTTTTTTTAACCAATTTTAAAGCACCCTAATGTTATTTTAGCCTGTGTGGCATTTTTCATCAGCAAATTTAACCCTGAATGGTCTTCCTGGTATTAGGTAAAACTTTATTTGATTTGGAATGATCATGATTTATTTTATTGCCATTTTGAGAGAAAAAATATTGAAATATGAATTTTGGTCCATATCGCCCAGCCATAGCTCTAAATATGACGGTCCTAAAGTGTAGAGTTCATCAGTTTCTGTAGTTTGTTTGAAACTCCAACAAACACCACAGCGGAGACGAGGAGGAAGTGCATTGCGTGACTTTAAAGGAAATTCACACAGCAAGACAGGAAGTTGACTTATAAAATAATACGTGTGTACTAAATGCGGGTCACAGAAGCATATAAAAGCTCAACAGAAGGGGTCCAAGTACGGAGCCCTGAGGAACACCACAGGAGATTATTAATCAGTCAGATTTCAAAAGTTTCCAATGTTTACAAAATAACTTCACTCCTCCAGGTAGGACTTACAGTGACGTGCAGTGACCACTAGGGTTGGGTAGGCACGTTGTAAATCCAGACCACCAATGACAATTTCATATGTTTCTACTGGCAAGTGTTAATTCAGTTCAATTCAACTTTATTTGTATAAAAAACTTCACAACAAAATCATCTCAATGCACTTATCAAAATATAAAATTCATCATAAGAAAGAAAAAAAACCCAACAAGATCCACATGAACAAGTATTTATCATCTAACAAAATCAACATCATAAACACCATTAAAAAAAACATAAACAATTATTAATATAGTCTCCATACTCTCCCAACAACATATATCTCATGACACGGCAGCACATCTGTTGTTTGTGTTGGAAACACAGAAACATGGAGAAAATGACAACAACAACAACTCAGAACATCCTCAGTGAGGAGCATCCACAAAGTCAATCCTTCCTTTTGTTCCATTCACTGTAGAAAATACAAACAATGTTCTGACCTTATCTTTGCTGAAGGTCTGGTAGCTCAGGTGTTGGTCTCCATCTTTTAAAAGATGTCGTTTTTCCTCAAAAAATAGTTTCTTTATCGTCTCTAGCGCTGTCATCCTGTCTGTAGTGTTATCCCGCCCACTAGCTAGAGAACGTAGCAGCAGCGGTCACATGGCATCAGTTCACTGATGCACCGTGAACTTACGTATAGCATTTAGCATAGCATGGTTACGTCCAAAGGCAGCGTAGAGAGCTGCCTTTGGACGTAAATGGTTTTCATCTTGATGAACTGACTGTACATGTGCAAACACATAAAAACACGCTATGGAAACAGAGGCAGAGCAGCCATGTGCTTTTGGGAGGGGGTGTGGCCTCCTCCTGCCTGATAGCAGAGTGAGACTGTGCAGCTGTTCCAGGAAATAGCACCGTTTAATAATTTGGGCTTTGAAAAGCACAAAATGCTGACACTTTTAAACTTATAGGTACTGTAGGCTATTGGAAATGGAAAAATAAGCAATTCACCCATGGGTAGGCACTGCCTACCTTGCCTACCCTGACTGCACGTCACTGGACTTAAACCATTGCATTAGAGGTCTGAACATTTTTAAAGACTATTGATTATGTTTAAAAAGAGAAAAGCTACTCTAACAGCAAGTGTTTATTTCATCATTTCTTTGTGAAACAAAGCATCGATGGGATGGGCATGAAAAAAATGACCAATCCAGAGAGGAAAATTTCAAAAGTAGTTAAATTGCACAAATTAGAAGATTACTAGCAATGTGTTGCCAGATGCCCCAGCTCATTTTCAGAGGGTAGAGTTTACATATTAAAACAGGGGGCCAAATACGGACCAGGTTGATCTTAAGTGGGACGCAGGGTTCACGCGAGAAAACCAACACATTTCAACATGAATATACTTTAGTTTGCACTTCCATGTATAAATGATATAATAGAAGAACCTACAATAGAGATATCAGTACATCCAGAATCTTTAATCTACATTTCCTTGAATTTGTGCCAACTTTTTTCAAAATGTTTTATCTCATTTGAGTACATTTTGTGGAATAATTTGAGGGGAATTGAAAGATTCTGAAACAATTTAGAGTTCTTTCAACAATTTGGGATTAAAAAACAACTACCATCATGTGATACAAGCATTATATTGTGGAGTTTTATTGAATTTGTCTGATATATCATGTCATTTACACAAAGATACATGTTTTCACTAACATTTTATCTTTCTCCTGTAGGCCATTTAGGATGCTCTAAAGCAGTGTTTCTCAAATCGGGGTACGTGTACTCCTAGGGGTACGTAATGGCACCACGGGGGGTACTTGACGGAGAGAGAGAGAGTAAAATTAACAAGAATCAGTCTTGGTCCCACACCAGGTGTGATATGAACGAAAAATATAAAAACTACAGAAATAAATCTATTCAGGTCGGGACCCCAAATTTCTGAAAAATTAAAATAGATTTTTTAATGAAATAAACACACAATTTTAAACAACTGTATTTCTATATGTTTACTTTGTGAAATATAAATTTAGTAAAAAAATAAACGAATAAAAAAATCAGTTTTGTCACAACTTGTTATTCTCTGGAGCTGAGCGCTATTCATGGGAGCTACAGTCTAGAAAAAACATGTATTTGAAATCACCAGAAATTCTTGATATGAAAATAGGGTCCAGATCCCAAAACACTAAATACTGTTTCATTCACTTATTTACAAAATGAGATTCTGTAAAATGTGTGTCATCACTCATTCATTTTGTCATTATGATCGATAGATGTTTTTAAATAGTTTTCTAAGCAAAATGTTGTAGTCGGACAAAGGGGGGACTTTGATCCAAGATTAAGAGAAAAGGGGACGAGAGCCAAAAAAGTTTGACAACCACTGCTTCTGAATGGCCGAATTTGGCCCGCGGGCCTTAAGTTTGACACGTGTATTAAAGGATCATCAATGCTTAACTAGCTTAATGTGCCAGTGCTATGTTTGCATATGCTCACATACATATATTCATATTTCAACAATTGAGAAAGACAGTAGTAAAACATTCTCCTAAAACACAGAGGATGGAATACATGTGCCTGGAAACTATTGTTAGAACATGAGTCAGAATGACAGCACGGTTGTACGTTAACGGTTATAAAAATGGATTGGACTGAACAGAGCATGAGTTCATTCACCCTGAGATCCTCCACATCTCTTATTCAACCTGCCCGAGCTCATTTACAGCACACCTAACAGGGGAGATAGAGATGCTGCATTTTTAATTTACAACACTGGCTACTGATTCTTCTTTTTGACAACAAACAGCACTTACAGCCGTGCTACACGCAGTGAGAGATGCTGCTTCCCTGGAGCCTTGTTGTTGAGAGGCTGACAGTGAAGTGTTGGCCATGAACCAAGTTGGTTCATCCATTAAGGCTCTGCTCCTCACCACAAACAAGCCTGTCACACAAATCACCACATTCACTATGAAACATATTCCCAAATCTGGCTTTAGAGAGTCTTTCAGTGATTGTCAGCATTGTGAATATATCTTCCACTTCTCCTCCATCCATCAAAATGTTGCCAAACTGTAAAACGACTTAATGGAAGTTTAGTGTTGGGAAACAATCTGAATGAATTACAATCACTGACTGTTGCTGTAAATGTCACACTACATATTATACACTACACACTCAATGAGTATATAATATCTACTATATACTAGTATGATTAGGATGATGAGCGTTCTATGAAATCATAGGTGGAATTTGAGATTCTTGTCGGCAAAAGTTAAAAAAATAATAGAATTAGATTTTTAGACCGTCTTGAGATTCATGCTAACCACATTGTGTGTAACATATACAACAATAATAATAATAATAATAATAATAATAATAATAATAATAATAATAATAATAATAATAATAATATAAAATCTCACTGTATTAGCTCACATTAGCATTATCATTAGCATTAGCCTTGTAATAGCCTAACATTAGCATAAACCTAGCATCAGCATTAGCTTAGCATTAGCATTAACATAGTGTTTGTATTAGCCTCGCAATAGCATCGGCCTCGCATCAGCATTAGCTGAGCATTAGCATTAGAATAGTGTTTGTATTAGCCTAGCAATAGCATCGACCTAACATTAGCATTAGCCTAGCAATAACACTAACCTAGCATTGGCCTAGCAATGACATTAGCATTAACCTAACATTAGCATTAGCCTAGTAATAAAACTAGCATTAGCATTAACATGGCATTAGCATTGGGCTACCAATAGCTGAAAATGGTCAATAAAGTTTCTGTGTTTCCAACACAAACAACAGATGTGCTGCCGTGTCGTGAGATATATGTTGATGGGAGAGTATGGAGACTATATTAATAATTGTTTATGTTTCTTTAATGGGGTTTATGATGTTGATTTTGTTAGATTAACACTTGACAGCAGAATCATATGAAATAGTCATTAGTGGTTTTGATTTGCAACATGCCTACCCAACCTTAGTGGTCACGTGGTCACAAATCTCTTCCCTGTTTATTGGTAAGCTAACAGCGACACCAAAATCTGTTAATGCGACCGTTCACAGACGAGCCCATGTCCGCGCTAGCGTTTAGGTTATGTTATGATTTACTTCATACTTGTATTTAAACTTTTGATATACTTAGTACAAGTATTGAAATGACCTTTAAGTATATTCAGCTTGTGAATGTGCAGATTGTAGTGATTGCAGCCTAATAAATACATTTCTCCCCACATCCAGAATGGCTTTATATACCTGCATAGTAAAATGCAACACTGTTTTCTTTTTTATGTGAATTATTTTCTTTTTGTTAAAAAAACAAAACACAGGACTATTGGTAGGTGAGTTCCCTCATTGCAATATTATGTGGCCCCCAAAGTAAACGCACAAAATGACAGAAAAATACACAAAACAAAAGCACAATAACATTAAAAAAAACACAATTACAACATTCCAGGAAAAGACATGAGAGAAACACTGAAAATGCAAAACGACAACAGTGATATACAAAATTACTCAGAAAAAAATGCAAAATTACAGAATACACTAAAGTACACAAAAAGACAAGCAAAACATGATAAATTACTCCGCAAACCCGCAGTACTAACAAACGAGCAAAACAACACAAAATGACAGCACAAATACACAATATGACTCCAAAAAAACATATATTTTATTGGAAAATTACTCAAAAGGAGAACAGAAATGCACAAAATGACAGCAATGTTGATCATGTGACCCTCCGTTCAAACACACAGTTTTTGTGGCCCCGCTGTGATAAAAGTACCTCTGACTGCTAGTATATTGGGTAAGTGTACTTGGTACCTAAAAGTGCACTGAGCAAAATATACTTAAACTATGCTTAAGTATACTTAGTATAAAACACTTTAGGTATACTTCTTTTTGGTAAGGGAACAAATGATTAGCACATCTTCTTTAAGGGTTTATTTATGAGTCAGCATCGCTTCATTGAGTTTTAAATGTGGCTATTAAAGTACATTCCTGATATTATTCAGCTCTAAATATATTATATAAATCCAAATCCATTACAAGCTAAATCCATTCAAACAAAATGGGACAAAGAAGATGAAGTAAAGCGTCTGTTTCTACAGTCTGTAAATCTAGTGCCACTAGATGGGATGTTATTTTCTTGATTGGTCCTTTTCTTTTCTCCACCAATGCTAACCCAGCTTTTTCATATTCCGTAGCCGTTAAAACGATTTAAGAGCCGCTTACAACTCCTTTACTATGTCGTCTTGAATTTGTGCATCCGTGTTGGCCTAAATCTGCTGTTCCTGCAGCGTGGTGGATGCGGCGGCGCTCTTATGGAGCCCTTGATCAAAGGATAATGCACAGACTGTCACTTGGCCTCCCTGAGCAGCTGGCAACAGCACTGTGAATTATTCACACACGTTCTCATGAATACTTGTGTAGCTTACAACACTGATGATGGCAAATAACACTTATCCAAATAGAGGTGGCTTTATCCTCTTTGGTAATTCTATCTCTACACACAAGTGAGAAGAATAATGAGTCCCATGTAGACATGACCATGAACGTTAACTTTACAGATATGTTGTACTGATCAAAGCCATGTTAGGAGGATTTTTTAGATTTAGAAAAATGTTGAATGAGCAGAGGTGGTGAATGAGCAATTACACTACTTAACCCAATGGTTCTCAACCTTTTCAGCACGTGACCCTCCAAAATAAAGGTCCCAGAGAGTGGGGACCCCCACTGTAGCTGAAGGTGGTTGAACACAGACATGAACATTGAAGAACAGTCATGTGGAGACAGGACCATCTATAAGGGGGAATAAAGGGGAGAGATTTTTGGGGTCCATCCATAAAGTGATGGTCCATTGTTCTATGAATCTGTGATAACCACATTTATTTATTCATCTGAATAATATCCACTGTTATCCAGGAACGTTTATTATTATTATAGTCATCTTAAAAATGGAAATCTTTGTTTTAATCACAAATAAAATGGGTTCAAAGTGACCAAAAATGGTGGAAAAGGTGGTGAAATAGGATTTTAAAAACGACAAAAATTGGTTAAAGGTTGCAAATTAGAGTGGATAAAAACAGACAGAAAATGCGGTAATAAAGTGTCAATATTGAAACAGTGACTAAAATTATTGGAAAAGATGTTGAAATTGGATTTTAAAATCACAGAAATTAGTTAAAAATTAGAGTGGCCAACAACAGACTGAAAAAGTGGTAAGAAAAGGTTTTAAAGTGTCAATATTGGCTTAAAAGTGGCAGAAAAAAAAGAAGAAACAAAAATAATCATGAAATTTGGTGAAAATAGGTTACAAGTGACAATAATGGGTAAACATATGCGACATTAGGTGGAAAAGTGGTGGAAAGGGTTTATAAGTGTGCAATAAGCACAGTTGACCAAGTCTAATTCCTTGAGTGTTTAACATACATGACCAACAAAGATGTTTCTGATTCTGATTTCTGATTCTGATAAGTGTTGAAAATGTCTTGAAAGTGGAAGAAATGTGCAGAAAAGACATCGAAATGTGATGTAGAAGTGTGAGAAATGGGAATAATGTATCAAAAATGCTTTAAAAGGAGCAAAACTATGGCAAGAAAAAGTGATGAAAATAGGTTAAAATATGGCTTCAAGATATATTCTTAGTTTTTTTTAGGGCATCTGGCGACCCCGTCTCAGTGTCTTGTGACCCCAAATGAGGTCCTGACCCCAAGTTGATTTAAAAGAAAACTATCTGGTTACATATGATGTGAAATTTTGGAAATATATGATACTGAGTGACAATAAATCATGTTTTAAATACAGAAATCTGTAGTCCGCTCAAAAAAGTAAAAAAAAAAGATTAAATAATAATAATATAAAAATTATAAAATGTAATGCCAATTCTCAGTAGGGAAGGCTACAAAGCCAGGAATTATTGAACTAATGTATGTACATCAACAGCAGCAAGTTTGGTGGTAATAATTAACATTAGGCCAAAGACACACATGTTTTTGTAACATTTAATTATTGACCTATAGGCTATTAGAACTCCATTCCAAATATTACACTTTGCACCTTGTTTTTTTTTTTTTTTTTTTTTTTTTTTTTGTACAAAATGTGTGTTTTTTTAATGACAAAAAAGGCATTAAACATAAAAAATATATATACTGAAATATAATGAAGACTTTATATCTATGGTTAGGTCTGAAGTTGTTGGAAAAATCTGATGTGAAAAAACAGGGAGGAAAATTATATATGACATTTTTATGAAGCGTACTGTTTTGGTACCTAAGCTCAAAGAGTGTAATTTTTTTTAAAGGTGCCCCAAGGGTTAAAAAAGTAAAACGCACTGAAGAAGCAAATACATACACCAATATTTAATGTTGTTACCATGTAAAAACTCCATAAACCCCACAGGTCATACCAGTAACATGAGTCCATGCACCATTATTTTGGAATTTGTTTGGGGCGTTGAGTGTGGTTTTCTGTGGCGGACTGACACTAACTAACTGATGCAGTAAAGCTTTAGAAAGGATTATTAGTGTTAATCAAGAGTAATTCTCAGGAGACGTGATTTAGCCCAGAGTAGCTGCAGTTCCACTTTTCAACAGATCAATGTTTGGAGCTCATTAGCCTCAGCGTTCGAAAAGTGAACAGGATGTTCAGGCCTCAGATCAAGTAGTTACAGCTGTTTCACTCTGTCGATCAATAATACTGATCAACAATCACTTTTTCTTCTGATTAGCTCGTTTGCAGGTCGTTGATACGGATTGTGAGATTTAATAAAAGCAGCATAATAACTGCACATGTGAATTAAAGAAGAAAAGAGCACAAGAGTTCAGTTTGGATCTTTACTAACTGGTGTTTATAGATGTATTCACATAGAGCAGCTTTATTCATTTATCCATTAAGTACTGGAATACTCGGGTTGTACCGTGTGTATGAATCTATGATGTAATATCTCATGATTAAAGTTGTGTCAAGAGTAAAGTCTAAATTTCATTAGATTAAAGTCATAATATTTACAGATTAAAATCTTCATTTAATGAGAATAAAGTCATCATATTTTGGGAATAGTTATACTTTTTTGACAATAAAATTGTGATTTAATAATAACGTGTAATATTTTGAGAATAATCTTAAAATATTACAACTTTATTCTTGAAATATTATGACTTCAATCTTAGAATTATATGACTTAATTCTTGAAACATTATTACTTTACTCTTAAATAATACTTTGATCTTTAAATATTACATCTTTAATCCTAAAACATTACGTCTTTGATCTTAAAACATTACATTGATCTTGAAATATTACTTTAATCTTGAAATATTACAATTTTAATTTTGAAATATTACTTTAATGTTGAAATATTATTTTGATCTTTTAATATTACTTTCATCTTGAAATGACAACTTTAATCTTGAAGTATTATGACTTTAATCTTGGAATATGACTTTGATCTTGAAATATGACTTTAATCATGAAATTAAAAATGAAACTGAAATGAAGGAGAGGACGCTTTTCTGCCCCTCACAGTTTTTTTAAATGTGTTTTCCTGTAACACTGATATTCACTGAATGATTACAATGGATTACAAATAAAATGTATTATTATTGTTATTAAATATTAAAACTTTAACCTTGAAATATTAAGACTTTAATTTTGAGGTATTATGACCTTAATCTTGAATTATCTCAATTTAAATCTTGAAATATGATGACTTTAATCTTGAAATATTGTTGCTTTATTCTTTAAATTTTACGTCTTTTATCTGGAAGTATTATGATTTTAATTTGGACTTTGATTTGGAAATAATATCACTTTAATATTGAAATGTTACGACTTGAATCTAAAACATGTTAGTACTTTAATCTTGAAATATTATGACTTTAATCTCGTAAAATTACAACTTTATTCTGGAACTATTACGACTTTAATCTTATAAAACCCAGATTTTTTATTTTTATTTTAACGTAGTCTTAATACGACGTCGTACTTTGTAGTACCACTGAGTGTAAAAAGCTACTGTTCGGGTGTTGCAGTAGGATGTTTTTCATCTTGTCCTCCTCAATAACCAGCTCACTGCCTACCAGGAAGTCTCCAAAAAGTCAAGCTATTGATTTTGTGGGCATTGAAAGTCTCCTTCTTTTTTCCATAAAGTGAGATTTTGAGGCTGCGTTAAACTCCAAAGGTCAGCGTATCCCAGAACGAGTGCGTAACCGTGTCATCTTTTCAAACCTCTTCTCTTCCCAGAGCTTTGAAAGCTTCCCACAGACTGACAGGCTGACCACTAAAGGTTCTACGTATACCTATGAGTGAGTCACTGCTAAGAACAGGAAATATTAAAAGTTGTTTTTGTGCATATGGAAGAGAATAGTTTGGCTAGCTGAAGCCTGATGTGAGAATCTCTCATGTGTGTGTAAAGCTTGAGGCGACAGTAAAATGGAACATGTGGGGAATCACTGACTTCTACTGAGTTGTGACCTCTCACACTTTTCTATTTAGCTCCAAATACAGTAGTTCGGAGGAACTATTCAGTGGGTCTCAGGACTTGTTACTTACAGCACTTATTCAGTTCTTTAGTTGTAGCTAGAAAATAAACATTATGCATAGTCAACATTTTGTCTCTGACCCTTATAACAATATTAATATTAATATTAATTTCACTATATTTACATTGGATATTGGTTGAAATGAGAGTTAGGGCCCATTAATGCTCAACATTATATAGATATTTTATCACACTAAGCCTATTTTTGCAGATACAAAGAAGAAACATTATAATAAAGCTTTTTGGATGGCTGCACAATACCATATTATACACTTATGATTGTATTGTTCGTAAAGCACTAACTTATATTTAACTAAGATATATTCATGCTTTTCTGGATTTTTAGTAAACTTTATAAAAACAAATGTGTTTTGTATTGAAATTAAAAAAAAACAGAACTTCATCCAGAACATTCCAGAGAAGTGGAAAATGAACAGTGTTAAATAGTTGTACGTGCTAGCTGCTACATGTTTAGCATTTGGTGCTAGCTGTTACATATTTAGCAATGAGGTGCTAGCTGCTACATGTTTAGCATCACTGTGTTAGCTGAGGCTAGCAGTGTTCTGCTCCACAAATGGGCTTATTTTTCCATCCAGTATTTTGTATTTAAACCAAAATTAACACCCAAAAAGCACAGCGACAACTTCTCCACTGGTTCTCCTGTTTCTGGTGTTGTGGTCTGTGCATCAGTATTATGGTATACTGGGAAAGATTCCACACTGTTTGGAGTGTGAAAAAGCAAGTCATTGCTCTATTTTACACTATTAATTTAAGCTTATTTAAAAAAAAAATCTGTCTTCGGTTGCAAAACTACAACTGACATCCTGACCTGTAAAGTGTTATTTTGTGTGTTTTCATAGTCATTTTGTTTGTTTAAGAGCTTGTTGTCATGTTATGTTTTACAAGTCATTTTGTGTATTTTTGGAATTTACTGTGTTTTTGTGCATTCTGATGCTGATTTGGGAGTTATTTTGTGTATAATGTTGGGCTTCATATTTCTTCCAACTTCTTGAATTACAATTGGTGGGGATTTGCTTTGGGGGCCATAAAAAAGGGCCCATGTGGCCCCCGGGCCACCAGTTGCCCATGTTTGAACTACATCTAGTGGTAACATCTATCCACTGATATTACTTTAAAAGCTGAAAGGCTTTTGCAGAGCTAATTACCTCAGTTTTAATCCAATATTGTGATGTATTACTAAACACGCAATTAATGGGATTTTTTTATGGAAAGAAGCTGGGTAGCCTCTTAGCCCATTTAGCTTATCAGCAGGGTAGCTATATCGGCTATATGAATAACTGGAAGTGTCTCATTAGGATAAACGAGATGTGTTGAGTATGTAGAAGAGCCATGATCTAATTAGTTATTGCGGCCTTGCGTGCATTGTGTGCTTTTGGCTTAAGCTAATCAAGCAGCTGTCGGTTAGCATACCACACGTTGCGTTACTTTTCATCCTATCGGCTCCAGTTTGTATCATATTGTTGGAGAAAAGAGTGAAGGGGATGAATATTTCAGCAGCTCAGTGTGCACGGAGCAACAGCAGGGCTTCACACCAGCTTGTTTGCTCTTACTTCAGCCATTACATTTACAAGCTGCATTTGTATTTATCGCCAAGCCTGGATGATGGTTAGACGCCATCAAAAGAACTAAACACAAGGAGAAAAATACAAGGTCCAGGTTGACATGTGAAGAAAAACTGAGGTGAAGTGCTGACACGCTGATGTCTTAGCAGATAACACTTAAATCATTTTCCTCCAAAACTTCACTGGTAAACCTTCAAAGAGATATAGCCATAATACAAATTTTTGGAGTAAGTAGTGGTGTTTGAAGTTATTTTATGGGATTTTGCTGTAAGGCCCAAAATTGATTTGCAGAAGGGATAAAAGGAAGATACTTTATCTTCGGAGCTTTGTCGGAAAAAGCTTAGCATCCATTGGTAGTTCCGCCAATATGCCTTCAGGGCACGGAGGTAGGGTGGGTAGGGTGAGATGGGGGGTTGCTGGCATTGACACTATATACTAAAATGAATTGTGCTGAGTTTACACCTCCTGCTGCTTACGTTCTGCTCTTTCATAATCTTTCATGAACCATACAATGTTTTATTTAATGTCCTGGGTCAGAGAGAAACTTGAGAAAAAACATATTAATAATGAAAGGCCATAGTAGAGGGAAGGGAAAGGAGAAGAAAAAACTTGGTTTGAGGCTCCTTAGCAAACGGGTCAGAAGAACCTTTTGAAGTCTGCTGCTTCGGTGCAGTCAATAGTTTAAGAACTTGTGTTATTTCTGAATGTAAGGCCAGCTTGGACTTTTTCCTACCTGAAAATGCCAAATATCTCATCGCTGCTGCCCAGTGTTTCACTGGTCCTTGAAAGGCTACTCAACAAAGTAAAGAAATCAGATAAAAAAAACTGACTATCTTAGGCTGTAGCGGTCCAGAACTGAGGGAATATTTTCTATATCTATTTGTTTAGAGAAATGTTGGCTGCTCAAATTGTAATACTGACATATTCAGAATCAGAAAAAAACTTTAATAATCCTCGTAGGGTAATTAGAAAGGCAAAAAGCAGCATAAAAATAAATTGAGAAAAATTTATAGTAATAATAAATGAAAACAACACTGGTAATAATAATAATAATAATAATAATAATAATAATAATAATAATAATAATAATAATAATAATAATAATAATAATAATTATGATAAACACCCACGCAGAAAAACAAGCGTATGAGGTAAACTAAATAATAAGATGCAAATTAATGATAGTGTCTAATGTTTACAGTATGTACAGGTGCTGGTTATATAAATACAATATCATGAAAAAGTTGATTTATTTCAGTAATTCCATTCAAAAAGTTAAACTTTTATATTATATTCTTTGTTACACACAAACTGATATATTTCAAATGTTTATTTCTTTTAATTTTGACGATCATAACTAGGGATGCAACAAATATATTTTGCCAAATATGGCAAAAAAAAGCAACATTCGGCCTTCGGTTTGGTGAGTTAAAAGCAAGGCCGAATAGTAGCGTGTGATGCAATCAAACAACATGCAGTGATTTTGAGTCAGAAAAGTGTGTGCGTGTCGCTGCAGAACCAGCAGCAGCAGCAGCAGCTCTTCCTTTCTGCACACAAACACAGCCAGACTCTCTCCTTTCCACTTACCGCTCTCCGTCGTCCGTCACTCGTAAAAGTTGGAAACCTTCCAATTCCACAACCAAGTCCGTTGTTAGCGCTGTGAGCCACAAATCGTTAAACATCCCCATGGTTTCCTCCTTACACTACACCTGATCTCGCTGCATAGACTGTATGGTGTAGCATTAGCACGGAGTGCTAACAGCTGATGTGTGTAAACAATGGGTCCGTAGCCCCAAGCAGTGACTCCCAACATGATCGGCAGCAGAAAAAGTAGTGCAGTTTGTATTTATATACTGTATATGGCAATAAAGTATAATATATATTCTATGATAAACAGCAGTGTTTGTTTTAGCTGTTAGATAGTTGGAGAGGGAGGAGCTCACATTGTAGGAGGCGTGTTAGGTGACGTCACCTGCCAACGTGGGCAAAATCCAACTGTCCCATTTAAATGGGGGAAACATAACTTTTTACACTTTGTCCCTCTGAATGACGCTAAAGGATGTTTATCACTGTAGCTAAACCATTAGAAAGGGATTTTTTTCATCATTATCTTTTGTTTTATTTGAAGGGTAAATATAAATGAAAAACTTTTTTTCTAAAGCAAAGGCTACTGGAATATTTAAAAAATGTCAGAATATTCAATAAGCATTTACTTTCTTCAAAAAAACATGTTTAAAAATGTATTTTAGGCTATTTAGGCTATTACGCATTCGATCTTCGGTATTTAGATTTTATTCGGCTTCGGCCTCAAATTTTCATTTCGGTGCATCCCTAATTATAACTGACAACCAATAAAAATCTCAGAAAATTAGAATATTACTTAAGACCGATACAAGAAAAAAAGATTTCTAGAAATGTTGGCCAACTGAAAAGTATGAACATGAAAAGTATGAGCAGGTACAACACTCAATACTTAGTAGGTATGGAGTGGATCAGTCTGTGTGTCACCGCTCAGGTGTTATGAGAGCCCAGGTTGCTCTGATAGTGGCCTTCAGCCCTTCTGCATTGTTGGGTCTGGCGTCTCACATCTTCCTCTTCACAATATCTCATAGGTTTTCTATGTGGGTAGGGTCAGCCCAGTTCACTGGCCAATCAAGAACAGGAATACCAAAGCTACCAGTACCTTAAACCAGGTACTGGTAGCTTTAACACTTTTTGTAGACCTACAGAACTAGACTGGAGACCATTTAAAGGCCTTTACATGTTGATACTTTTCAGTTGGCCAACATTTATAGAAATCTTTTTCGGTCTTAGGTAATATTCTAATTTTCTGAGATACTCAATTTGAGGTTTTAGTTGTCAGATATAATCATCAACATTAAAATAAATAAACATTTGACATATGTCAGTCTGTGTGAAATGAATGTATACATTATACACGTTTCACTTTATGAATGGAATTATTGAAATAAATCAACTTTTTCATCATATTCTAATTATATGACCAGCACCTGTATAAGAAAAAATTAAAATAATGACAATGAATAAAATAAAGTATATATACTGTACATATGAAAGCATTTTACTAAATGTAAAAAAAATGAGTATAATCTGAATATAGTCTTATAAGTCTCACAACTGTATAAGTCACACCTTTGTGTAAGTCCCATCATCGAATAATTTAAACCATTGTAAAAATCCACCACTGTATACTGTATGTCGCACTACTGTATAAGTTGCACCATTGTATAAGTCGATATTTGCATGTTCTCTTCAATTTGGGTCATTTTATGTCAATTAATCAAATATTCACAACATCCCACGCACTTCGGCCTCAAAAAACTCTGACATTTTTACCAATTTTTCCTTAATTTTCCAATATACACACTGTAAATTTTGAGTTTGATCGGATGAATACTTTTTGAAATATGGACAATTTAGTGAGGGGGGGTGTGTCCTTAATTTTCTTCCATTTTCATCTTCCAATATGTCAGGAATTCCATCACATAGGAAAGGTTAATGTGGTATAGTAATACAGCTCCACCTACTCTCTCAGAATATAGAAAAAGATAGTAATCAGTTCAATTAGTTTTTCACTCGTAACATGAAACATATAATAACCATTGCAATAGAAAAGAACATTTATTTCACTAGTGGCGTTCTCTGCTCGACCTGACCCTCGCTACTTTCAAAAAAGATGATGCTTGAGACTCTGTGTAGCCAATCTTGCATGGCTCAGCTTCAGCCTGACAAGGGCCATGACTTTTAGCAATAACAAAGGTGCATCGCGCTGGCGGTGTCAAAAAAAAAAATGGTGATCTGGGGCGCTCTGGGGGGCTGGGTCGGTGCGCCTGGGGGCTGGCGGTGCGGCGTGCAGCGTCCCCTCATTGCCCAGGGCGGCCGGGGGTGTGGTCATTGTCCTTGGGCGGGCTGTTCCCGGTGCTGCTTCAATTTCGGGTCCTTCTGGCCTGGGGTCCGGTCCCTGCAGGCTCTGGGCTCACTGGCGGGTGCCCGCCGGCTGCCCGTTTGGCGCGGCTCTGGCCGTCTGCTGGGCGTGGGTCTTAGCCCCTCTGCTGGGGTCTCGGGCGGGGGGCACTCTGGGCCCTCCCCTCGGGGGATTGGGTGCGGGTGTGGGGCTGGGGGTGTGGATGTTGGTGGGGGGCCTTGGGGTTGGGAGTTGGGGTTGGTGGCGGGACGCGCTGGGTCCTCGGCTCCTTGGTGCTTTCTCAATTGTGTATGTGGGGGGCAGTGACTGCCTCTCGGCTTGGTGTCTTGGGGGCGTCTGGTGGGCTGCTTGGCCGTGGGGGGGGGGTTGCCTGGGCTCCCTGGCCCCTGCTTTTTCTGCTCGCCTGGCTGCAGCTTCGGGTCCGGGGCAGCGCTTGAGTTTGCAATGGCAGTTTCTTGCACATACATTGGTCTACGATTCTCTGGCATGCCTTGGACTGTGGGATAAAACTCGTACTGGGCTTAACTTTAGACATGTTGATCCTAAATACCTGTTTTAGACATTACTACTCACTCCTTCCCTCTGTCCACAGCCACCACCGTTATACCTAAGCCTCACGCCTACAACTTCACATCTCACTCCCACTTTTCAAAAATCAACTCTTCCCCAACCTTCCATTTTTCTACCTTGAATCTCTCCTCCCTGCTCCTTTCCCCCTCCACCTCCCCCCACCCCCTCACCCAGGTGTAACACTGCCCTCTCTTTTTATATCCTCCCTTTAATCAGAATCAGAATCAGAAATATTTTTAATGGCCATGTACAGTTTTAAGGACAGTACAAAGAATTTGTCTTGGTAGTTGGTGCACAAAACAAACAACAAAAAAAAATAAAAAAAACAAAGAACAACCCAGCAACAATAATAAAAATAATAATAATGATAAATATAAAGGATGAGGGTGTTTCTTACCCTTCCTTAGGGAGGGCTGGTGATGGTCACAATTCATTTATTTAATTGCAATAACAAAACATGCATTGCTGTCTAAAAAAGATTGCACTTCTTGTAGTGTTGACCTTTGACAGCATGAGCAGACAATGTGAGAAGAAAAACAAAAAAAAAATGCTTCAATTGAGGCTGTATCTTTGGATTAGTCTACACAAGGATTGATTTAAACATTGATGCAGGCTTTCGCCCTCCAATCTACAGAATTGGGGCGGCTGCTATCTGGTTGGCGCAGTCTCCCCTTCAGCGAAGTCTCCCATTGGTCTCTGGAAAGCTTGGAACGCACGGTTCAGACCAGCCACACAAGACAACTGTTGGTGGGGCTTCATAGACAAATCCCTCACCGCACTGTGCCGGATGCTTCTCATGCTTCCTTTCGAAGGTATTCCACACCGCCACGGTCAGCTACGGTATCCCGCAGGGCAGAGAGCCCTGATTTGGGAAATACACACCTTGCTGGCATTATAGTTCCCATGGACCCCCTGCTGGATCCTTTCGGTGAATATGGCGTTTTGTCGTCGATTACAGCTGCTTGCTGCTCGTTATCGTTTTGCTACTTTATTAGTTTTTTTTACAGAGTCATGCAGTCTCACTTGTTCAATACAGTTTACTTGGGAAAATATTGGCTGTTATCTTGAGCCTGTCAGAACTTGCAAATGGCATTCTCTGCTCGATCCAGGTTGTGGCCCCTTGCTTAGACATTCTAGAGTCACAAGTGGCATTCTCTGCTCGACCTGACTCTAGCGTGCCCAATTGTCGGTACCATAGTTTTTATTAGGGTTGACTTCTGGGTGTTTCCAGCACCACGTTGGAACAGCTGTGCTGCAGACTCTGCTTGACCTCGCACCAGCACTACCTGCCCTAACTGCATGATGATGTCACAATCTGTGAAGGTCTATTGCCTGGCTGCATTCAAGGATCCTCTGGATTGGCGCACTATATCTACTACATTACCTGATGGACAGCCACCTACACACAAACACTCTCCCTCGGATACCCAGTCTCTTCTGAGGGAGAAGCAGAGGAAGGAGGACTCGGGAGGCAGGATGTCCAGTAAGGTAGACAACCTCACATTGGAGCTGGTTCAAATGAAAGCTCTATTTCAGAACCTTCAGTCCAACGTCGGATGCAAGGTGTTCCAACGCCGGATGCAAGGTGGTGGTTCCACAGGAACACAAAGGGGATTCAGAACGTGTCTGTGGACTTACTGTCTCATCAGAAGCCATTGCCGGGGGACTGGAGGCTCCACCCAGAGGTGGTGGAATTTATTTGGGAGATCTTCAGCAGGGTAAGGGTGGTTCTCTTTTCTCCCAAGAAACAATCCACTGTCCGTTTTGGTTTCAGTGACAGACTACACCAGCCCCCTGGGGCAGGACGCACTCATCCACGAGTGGCCAAGACACTTCTTTATGCATTCCTACCACTTCCTCTGATCTCTCAGACCCTTCTCCAGGTCTGCCAGCTTGAAGGCGCTAGTGGCGTAGCTTAGCATAATTTTCTTGACACCGCTAGTGTTCGGCTGGTTCCTCAGTGGTACGAAGCACTCATGTCGGCTTCTGGTTTCTATGTGGACGTACTGCCATTATGTCATTTATGTATGTGTAGGTTTGGTCACTAGTGGCATTTCTGTTTGACCTGGCTCTCTTTTATCATGTGACTGGCGACAAATATTCCCCTGTATCTGTGGGTCACTAGTGGCATCTCTCCGCGACCCGACCCTCTTATATCGCTTGGGTTGACGAATGTATTCCAATTGTGTACCTATGGGTCACTAGCAGTGTCTCCGCTCGACCTGACCCTCTTATATCGCTCAGTGTGACAAGTGTATTTCAATTGTGTACTGTATCTGTGGTTCACTAGTGGTGTCTACTCGACCTGACCAGTTTAAATCGCTCAGTGCAGGGGTATTTCATTTGTGTATTTGGGGATTACGAGCGGCGTCTGCTCGACCCGACCCAGCTACCCCTCGTGCCTGAGATATTCATCAGCCTGTAAATTGTGTTTGACGGGTCACTAGTGGCGTATCTGCTCGATCCGACCCGTACACCCTTTTAATCGGGTGACTACCAGATTGATAATCATTGTAATTATTATTAATTTTAAAAAATGAATATAAAAAACAAAACACATCATAATGCTGTAGTCTTTGTGTTGCCAGTCCTGACTGGCTCTACTGCAGTCTGATTGGTGCGGCAGCATCATGGACATCCCCGAACACCTTTGCAGGGTTCTGCAGGGTGAAAGTGCTTTGCCTAATCCGCTGGAAGGGCTTCTCTTGTGGCATTCATCATTGCAGTGAGGTGAGGCATCTGATATTGCTCCTCGGGACCCTGTTGGTATTCTTCATCCGGCGGTCAATAGGGATGAAATAGAATGTAACTACGGTTCTATGAATCCCGGATGACCACCAGAGCGCCAGGTCCCTCGGAGGCCCCATGTTCTTGAAGGTTTCAAAGGACTGAGCGCCCTGTGATGATATAGACTCACGTGCCTCACCGGGAGGTCACAGGTGTTGTTGGGAGGTCACAGGTGTCGTTGTTATTAAAATTCTCGACAAGCTGAAGGATCATCATCCAGTGCTTGAAGCACCACCTCTGGCAGTCATCTGATCCAATTTTGAGATTCAGTTTAAAATCTACAACTGTTGACCATTTACAAAATGTTTCACTTTTTTTTTTAATCACTTTTACTTTCTAGAGCAGGGGCTATGTGTGTTTGCACCTGCTTGTCAGTTGTACTATTTTCTCGTGCTAAAACAATCACAGCAAACACTTCCAGATTTGATGAACTGCGTCCACTGCATTCATTTATTTGCATGTCCTCCTCCCATGTTTTGGCTCCCCTTCTAAGCTCTGCCTACTATACATATTCATTAAAGGAAAACACATTGTGATGCGCTGTAGACGTGCACTCCTGATTCCCTGGGGTTTGTATGGCTTATTAGCGCGTGGAGTGACGTATGCACGTTTTAATACCCTAAACCTTTAGTTAGTGTTGTGGTAGTTGAGACCGGTCTCGGTCTCAAGACCAAATTTTAAAGGTCTCAGTCTCGTCTCAGACTCTGAAGCATTTTGACTCGGTCTTGTCTCGGACTCAGGCTGCTCGGACTCGGGATTTTCCGTCAAGACCGTTTGAGACCAGCACTAATTCCTGCTATTTTTAAACTTTTTTTCTAATGTGATAATAACACGGAGAAGAACGGGATAAAACAATATTTTATTCATTCTTTAATCCACCCTGTATAATGACCACAACCTTCCTTAATGTGACTGAGTGACGTGTGTGACACACTCGTGTGTGTGTGTGTGTGTGTTTATGGGGGTGTGTGTGTGTGTGTGTGTGTGTGACCACGGAGCGCAAGGGAGATATGAACTAATCACCAGTAAAACTCCAGAAAACAATAACCAGTAATAAATATTATCTCCCTGGTAAAGACAGTAGCTCTAATAACTGGTAAAATGATAAACTGATGATTTTACAGCCTGTGAATGTAGTACAGGGGACGCACTTATTCCGCCTCTGGGTCCTAGTGCCTGCCACCGGTGAAGTATGTTCCGTTTACCGAGGTCTGTGTGTGTTTAATAAGTCTGTGTGTGTTTAATAAGTCTGTGTGTGTTTAATAAGTCCGTGTGTGTCTGTGTGAAAGTCTACATGTTTATGTCTCTGTCCATCAACTCTTTTCATTATATTCATGTCTTTTAAGGCTTTATTACATAATATCAGCTGTAGTCCTGGCCACCACCATCTTGGATTATGTCGTCACCAGCTCATCATTGCCACAAGTTGCACATGCGCAGAATGTGTAAACAGGTTCACAATATAATTATTTTTTTTATAGTTTCTGTTTCCACAGTATCCATAATAATAATAATAATAATTCTCAACAATAACTATTGATTAATTTGTCACATGACTGTTCCAGGGTTTGAGTTTGTTTTATTTAGTTTCACATCTACCTGTAGCTCTATGTTTTTTACACTGATGACAACTTGTTTGTAGTTTTATTTCAGAAAGTTTCACTTTTACAGTTACAGTTAGAAACCTTTGTTAATTGAATATCCTAGTTACATTACAGTAACCAAATTAAACTATATCAACTAAGTGAATTAATAAAATAACCTGTTTAAAGGCTTTTTCAAACTAAAAAATGATCTTGTGAAATCTGTGACCTGTTGACCTGCACAACTCAAAGAATCAGAATCAGAATCATTATTTCTTGGCAGAAATACTTTTAAACACTTGCTGTACATTCAGCTGACATAAAAATATTGTTTTCAAATATGTAGAATAATTATGAATTTATCAGTAGCAGTAGTAGTTTTAATATTTTAGTTAATTTTTTGCAGGCACCTTTTTTGTTGGTCAAATGTATTTGAAATAAACTAAAATTAAAGAGAGAATGTTATTTAACTGTTGAACCTTGTCATAATTTTACTTATTTATATATTTTTTTGAATTGAAAAAAAAAAATGTTTATGGTCTTGACTCGGTCTCGGCTCCTGATAGTCTTGGTCTTGTCTTGGTCTCGGTGCATTCTGGTCTCGGGCAAGTCTTGGTCTCGGATAGTGTGGTTTTGAACACAACACTACCTTTAGTGAATCTGCCCCTCAGTGCACGCTTGTCTGGAGGATTTAGCGGCGCTGTTCCAATCTACTCCCCCCCCCCCCCAGCGACAAAATTGGCATTCACCGAAGACATTCAGAAAAGGTGGAGTTACGTTATTAGAGACTTTTAATGCCATAATCTACTTTGTTGGACTTTTAAATGCTTTTAATCCCTTTATTCTCTCTTACTTGTGTTTAACTTAGTGATTTACAGCTGACAGCAAGTCTTTCCCCCCATATTAAAGCACATGTATCAGGACAGTGTATCATATATCATGTAGAACATCATAAATAATAACACTGCTTAATTGTAACATTACTTTCTCATTCTTTAAGTTACAGGAGGTGCTGAAGATTTCAAGCTGTATTTTGGATTTATTTTGGCAGGTCCATAATACAGCTTTTAAAATAATTAAACCCCACCCCAGCAAGAATCTCAAACTCCGCCTATGGTCATGGGGCTAAATTGCATGATTATAGACATTATTTGAATTGAAAACATCATGCTGGCCTTACTGTAAGGGTTAGAAAAATAAATGTGAGTGAAAGTGAGTGAAGTCTCATGAGGATGACTGATGTGTGTGATCCATGAGGGTTGTGATGTACTCATACACTCATATAGTGTATACTTTCTTGCATGGATCTGAATCCCCATCATCTCCAGGACATTTTTTTCACAGCTATCACATGAAAAAGCTTGATGTCAGAGCCGTGGTGCCTTCAGAGGAAGTTCCAGAGGCCGTGTGACTTATTCATGACTTCTCTATTGCTCTGTAACCTGTGTTGGCTCACAGAGCAGCACTTCCACCCCCCTTTTGCCTTTTTCATACACCACAGCTCGTCCTGTTTAAAAAGTAAAGAGCAGGTTGCATCTGTGCAAATAATTAATGTACTGAGGTGTTTATATAATGAGACAACGTCGGTACCAGCTTCATTAAGGCTTTTTCTTTTTCTTTTTCTTTTGTTTTTTTTACAAAAAATGGGGTTACAGAAATGAGCCCATAGCAAACGTTTTATGTTAGTGTCAGTGAGTGCAGCTATTATTATTATTTTTAAGTTAAACAGGTGTATTGTCTTTACAAAAACTTTTCTTATCTCAGTTTTGGCCCTTTGTACTCAGATTGTTTACTTAGAGTAAACAATAAAACTGTAATTTGCAACAATATGTATTGCAAAGTACATTTAACACATAACACATGATGTACCCAATTGAAAAAAGTGGTGCATCAATGTTCACTGTGAAAACATTTTCCAGTGTTAATGGTGTCAAACTGCTCCTGTGTTTAGAGTTAAAATATATATTTTTACTTCATTAATTAGTACCAAGAAAATAAAACATAGAACTGTTCCAATACAACAAATTTGATGAATAATATGTTAAAATAAGCAGAAGATAAATGGACCTTTAGGTGCTGTAAACAGGGTTGGGTTCAATTACAACTTAATTATAATTACGGTGGACGTCATTTTACAATTAAAATTACAATAATATTTTTTTCCATCTTAACTTGAGTAAATTACCGTTAAGTTCTCAATTACTAAAGTTTAATTACAATTAATCACAATTAACTGAGCCTTTAATAAAGAATCTAATAAAATGTAACTTTCCTCTTGTGTTAGCTTTCTGTTAGCATCTCTAATGCTAATGTGTCAGTTTGACCTATGTCTATAATCAGCTGTAAAATACACTAATAAATAGTATCTATCATCTAATTAGTTTCTCATCTCTTGGTTACCTTTTTAGGCTACCTAATCAATGATAATATTAGTTATGGCTCAGATGCCCACAACAAAATTATTAAAACTATATAATAAATATATATATATATATATATATATATATATATATATATATATATATATATATATATATTTTTTTTTTTTTTTAATTTATTTATTTTTAAATGGTTAAATGATCCTTAAGAGAAGTGACAGATAGTGGGACAAGTTGATATGAAACATATTTTAATAATTATTAACTATGCATGTGTAAGACATAGAACTGCAACATGGTTCACCAGGTTTACATTTACAAAGTGAATTATCTGAACTCAATTTAAATTCAATTACTATTACAACATACATAATAATTGTCAATCATGCAATTACAATTATAATTGAGCACAACCCTGGTTGTAGGCAAAGTTGGATTAACTCTGGAAATTGTTTGAAAGTGAGAGAAATGTTTTTGAATGAATCAATTAATGACAGTCAATAAACAAACTAAGTGAAATCAACAATGAGAAAAAGCTCATGTTGTACAGCTGTGGGCTCAACGCAACCCTCTGACCTATGGAGACAAAGACCAATGTCCAACCACCAGGTCCAGCGTCCAGGGTCCAGGGTCCAGGTCCAGCGTCCAGGGTCCAGGTCCAGGGTCCAGCGTCCAGGGTCCAGGGTCCAGGTCCAGGGTCCAGAGTCCAGCGTCCAGGGTCCAGGTCCAGGGTCCAGGGTCCAGGTCCAGGTCCAGGTCCAGGGTCCAGAGTCCAGCGTCCAGGGTCCAGGTCCAGGGTCCAGGGTCCAGGTCCAGGTCCAGGTCCAGGTCCAGGTCCAGGTCCAGGTCCAGGGTCCAGAGTCCAGCGTCCAGGGTCCAGGTCCAGGGTCAGCCATCCCTCAGCCCTGATCTTCTGATTCTCCTCCACATCTTATCTAACAGTCGTTATTTTGTTCTCTTTCCTTTTTTGGCATCAGGGCATCACTTTTAGCCTCTTCACTACAATCAGGTTCAATGTGTTGTTTCCTTTTCTCAGACACACTTTGGTTTCTGTCTTTTTTTTTTTTTGGTAATATCTTGAGGGATCAATAAGGGAAAAAACATTGACAAGGCTTAAAGTTAGTAATTGTAAATTAACACTAGAAAAAATTACATTGCCACGACAACGCAAGTGAGAATGCGGAAAATAATTGCCAACTCCTTTGGCTGTATGTGTTTATTGTCAATTAACACAAGTTTGTACACACTACAACAGCTTAGATATTTGTAGGCAGTACTCAGAGAGAATGAACAGCATTACGTTAAGCAATTGAGGATTTAACATGTTTTTATTTACAGGCATTGTACAGGGAATTCAAACCAGGATGCACTTGATGATTGCTCAAAGGAAGGTAGAAGTAGGCTGTGATCACGCTGAGCTAAAGCTGCTCATAAAAGTCTTGGGGTAAAACTTGTGGAAGCAAAGTAAGGGGTGAATGCTAAGCATTCCCACTAAAAGTACAATTATACTTTTTAAGCTATATATTGTAGCTGTAGCTGCAGGATTAAAGCGTTAACAGCACGTTTCCCTCAAAGTTCATGAGCAACAGCTGTCACACTCTAGCAGGCCTAATCAATAACTCTAAAACACATTCAAAGTAAGAGAGTTAGCATTGTACAAATTAGATCTTATCATTGTCACTAAGCAGTAGAACATTGACATTTTAATGGTGTAAATCAGTTAAGATTTGCATGTAGCACAACAGGGTCACTAAACATTATTATACATTTATTTTGTCAAAGTTCATCTTCCACAAATTACGTAGAATTCTCGTGGGCAACATTTTGAGGCTAAAATTGTGTAACTGAGATAAAAATTGACAGAGATATAGAAGCACAAAAACCAATATTACATTAAAAGTAAAAGTGTTTGCGTTAACACATTCCATACCAGAATTACCACTAAGCATGGGAACAGTTTGATATTTGAATGGTGTGGATCGGTTTAGAATTGGCAAAGTAGCGGCAGGGCAAAATATTGTCGGATGAATGGGAAAGCATTTGGATTTTAAAAGTGGGGATGATTAAATTGGTACATTCACATTCACAAAATGAATTGATCAGTATTCATACAATTGATCTAATGATGACATTTTACATTAACCATTAGCTGAACTATACAAATATGCATTAACTTGTTTGGCTGTATGTGTTCATTGTCAATGAACACAAGTTTGTGCACGTTACCAATAGCTTAGATATTTGTATCGGCAGTACTCAGGAAATGAACAGCATTACGTTTGTAACCCGGGTAAACTTGATGGTTGCTCAAACGGAAGGTAGAAGCAGCCGCTCACTACAAGTACAATTATAAGAATGAAGAAGATTGTAGCAACAATTGAAGCTAGAAATTGTGGCTGTAGCTGCAGAATTACAACTTTAACAGCAGTTTTCCTAAAAGTTCATGAGCAGCAGCTGTCGCACTCTAACAAACCTAATCAAGCAGTCAAAGGCGTGCAAAAGCAGCCTAATTTGCATAAAACCTTAAATTACATTAATGTAAGAGAGTTAGCATTTAAAAATTAGATATTATCATTGTCACCTAGGAGCAGAACATTTTGATCTTTGGATACTGTAAGATTTGCATGCAGCATGACAAACTGGGTCACTTTAAAAATTCATATGAATTTATTTTGTCAGAGTTCAACCATTACATAAAATTGCAGATTTTACAGTGGACAACATTTTGAGGCTAAAATTGTGTCTCTGAGTTCAAAGTTGACAGTGATATAGCTGCATAAACCCTAATATTACATTAAAAGTAATAAGTAAAGGACATCTTACATTAAAGGCAGGGTAGGTAATTTTCGAGAACTAGCATGATTTTGAAAGTAGCATCCTCCGAGTGGCGCGCTTTTACTCGCTCGCTCCCTTCTGTGCTCCCTCTAAAGCCACACCCCCCACGAGCACCAGTGCACCAATAGCAGACCTCAGATCATTGTGTAGAAACTATGTCGTCTCATGTCTCATTCAGCAGTAAGTAAACAATAAACTTTATCATTATATATGTTAAAAGAACGCGACTAAAAACTCTGTTTTAACTCTGTCAGTGGTGACGCACGTTCAGTGTGAGCTCGTGCACGTGAGTGGTCGAGAACGAGCAGGTAGACAAGAGGAGACGTGATTGGTTCAAAGGAATGAACCGTCTTTTTTCATTGGTTTTTACAGGTTTACAGCTGCTACAGATGATGGATTTTCTTTGTTCCTTTTTCAGAGAACATAAGATCTTAATTTCTGTCAGGACATAAAGAAAACTTCAACCAAAAACTTAAAAAAGTTTATTAGGTGAAAATTACATACCCTACCTTTAATCATTAGCTGAATAAGTCAATATTTATACAAAGGGAACGTTCTAGTTGGTTGATTAATTTCAGTTTCAGTCATAGGTGGAGTTTGAGGTTCTTACCAGAGGGGGCAATAGAGAAAAAATAGAATTAAATATACTGTATAGACCATCTAGAGAATCACACCATTCACAATGTGTGTAACATATACAACAATGCAAAAATAATCAGTAACATAATTGATAATGTAGACTACAAACATTTGTGTTTAATGTTGTAAATTAAATTAAATGTTTCTGCTTCATTTTCATCACCATTTACATTGTGAAGAAGAATCAACTTAAAGTCTCAAAAGTTTGGGACAATTTCACTAAAAACTTAAAATTAATTCCTATATATTTTCACTGTGTTTCATGGCACTTAAAATATGTGTATATTATGTACATTATATTAGCAATTGTATTTGAGTACTCCCTTTTTCTACCTTTAGAATCCAAGTCCAGAAAACATCTATAGATCACAATGATGGAATGAATGAGTGATGACACATTTTAAAGAATCTAATTTTGGAAATACTTGTGTTATGGTCATTTTTATATTCATCATCATATCCTCAAATGTATGTTCATGTGTACAATTTGTCATGTTTTAATACATGACGACTCCATTAATCTTTACACTTTTGAACAGCTGAATCATGATTAAACAGTACAGATCGTATTATTCTCAGTGCAGCACAGTCTCTGCCAAGCCAGAATCTCTGCTCACATGCAGACATACACTGACGTACACACTTATCAAGACAGATAAAGACTGGAGCCAAACCTTCTCATAACATCTTCATCATCCTCCAACATTGCCACTATGGGCATCTGACTCCCTCCCTTTTGTCTCTCACTGTTGGGACCTTTTCTTATCTGTATAAAAAGCTTAAGCTTTGAAACTGTTGGAGCGGGGCGCGGCACTTCCTTCGGACGTCCGCCTGGACGGACGCTAATTTTGTTTCACTTTGTTCCATTTTGTACCTTTTTTCTTAGTTTAGAATAAACTATTTTTTATATAAAATCATCAATGCTTCTCCTGGATTCCATCATTCAACCAGAGCAATGAATCATGTCACTAAATGGGGTCAACCGTAAATTCTGCCGTAACAATTGGCGTCGACGAACTGAATCCATCTTCTGCTCTGTGGGGCGTCGATCGTGGACCAGCACTGGGTCGACACATTTGAAGCCCCGGGGCTGGCCCGCGGTGGTCCGCCCTCGGACAGAGACTGGAGCACGAACCATCGGTTGAACCTCAAACACCAATTCGGACTAAGGTAAAGCTGCCTTTATAAACATATATATATATAAATTTTCATTTACATATATATTTGCTCTGTGCTGATTTTTTTTGAACCAGTCAAGCATTGTATTGATTTTCAGCTTTGAGCTTTGATTTTGATCCTCAGCTGTTCTGTGTTTTGACGCAGTGAATAGCTATGAGAAGGGCTCAAATGGTTGAGGTTCTATGCTTTTTAATGCTGTAGGTTCTCTCTGGTTTTCTTCGGGCTCGGATATTTTGTTTAGGCATAAAATACGGCTGGTCATTATTTACTTTGTTTTGTTCGGACACCCACAGCCTGTGAGGTCCTGACCATAGATAGACGGGCAACCAAAGTTTCCAAAACATCCCAGCGGTGCCATGATCTGAGTTCACCTCTGTACCGAAAGATTAAAACCCCGAACCTAACCTAAATTGTGTTTCTGTGAATCAAACAGATGAACAACCCAATAAACAAATAATATATGCATACGCATATACAATCTTGGTATGATGTGAACTCAGATCATGCTTTCAGGCGAGTTTTACTTTTTTTTTATCTTTGTTTTTATTTTGTTTAAACGTGGAATCAGATTTCTCCCTTTGGCTTGGCTTTAATGCTTTCATTTGACGAGTGTCAGCTTTTGAGAAAGGGAGAGAAATACAGAGAGCCAAACACACACACACACGTCGCTGCTGTGTTTTTCTTTTTTTTTGGACGTGTGACCACACACACACACACACACACACACACACACACACACACACACACACACACACACACACACACACACACACACACACACACACACACACACACACACACACGTACAGAGAGAGAGAAAGGGAGAGAGAGAGAGCACACACACAGGCACGCGCACGGGCGCACGCACACGCACAGCCACACCCATCCCAAGAGAGAGGTGGCGCCCCTCACTGGCCAGTTTAGTGCACTACACACTTGTGACACAACATTGTGATTTCTCACCTCTCCTGTGCCTACAGAATAGTGCCATTACACACAGACACTATTTTTATTTTATTTTGATTTCATGTTTGATGGGCAACACACACTCAAACACACACACACAGATGAATACAGTATTTCATTTTATTTTATTTTAATATTACTGTTACCATCATTATCATTTTTTATTATTTAAATTGTTAGTTTCTGTTGGCTTTGTGGTTGCCCCCTGAAGAAACGACATCTTCAATGAAAGAATGAAATCACCTTCAACTCTTACGCTAATGGAATGTCAACATCATTCAAAGGACCAAGCATCAGAAGGAAATGGACAATCAAAGGTGTGTGACCTTTCAGGACTCAAGGACTCAACTCCCATTCAGCAAAGCAATGCTGAAATAACTCGCTCAGTCCCAAGTCAACTCTTCATCGTCTATGAATGGGCCGCATGCCAATGCCCCATCATCAAAGACTGAGAACCTGTGGGCGTCGGAGTGGACACTCCCCCCACCAATGAGTTGCGAGTTAAACGCCACGACTACTGCCTGAATGATGGGCAGCAACTGCAGACTGGTCACACGTCTGCTGGAAATCTTCACCAAAAAGACACTGTTTCAAAAGCCACAAGGATACCAAGCAACAAGAAGTCCACCACAGCCTTTGGTGGTAGTGCTAAATCACTTTAGCCTTGAACTTTGGCATGGAGGGGGACAACTAGCAAATAGCCAACAAGCTTCTCCTTCGCACAATACTAACCCCTCTATCTTCTGACTGTGCACTAGATTATTTTGTTTTCATTTATTCTCTCACACGCAGACAGACCAGACATACAGTCACACACCCACATTCACAACTATGAGAAACACAGGACCACCAGAACTTCACACAGAACCCTTCTGTTTGCCACATGAGATCAAGTGTGCCCATCATTTATCTTTGCTTTTATTCATTATGTTGCTCATTTATTTACACTGCTTTGGCCTTTATGAGAAAACAACAAACAAAGGGGAAGAAAATAGTGTTACTGATAAGGTTGTTTTTGTTTGCTTTTCTTTCATTTATTTTCTTGATTGAGGGGAGGCCCCCACAATGCAAGATATGGTTACATCCGCTGAAGACAGAGCCCTCTGTTGCCTCAGCTTTTGGAGCTGAAGTTTTAATTTTTATTGGCCATGATTTTTTTGAGCTCACACGTTTTTCTCCTTTGTTATTTCTGAACGATTCTTCTTTTTCTCTTTTGTTTTTACTCAATTTCAGGAAAATTGAGACAGAGATTGAGGACTGCAGCCTCAACAAGTTTAAATTTTGACATTTTTTGACCGATACCCTCGTAAACAATCTGTACCTTACCCTTTTTGAAGCTGCTTGCGACAGACAGCCTAGTTCAACATTCATTGTTTTCATTTTGCGCGCCTCCCCCTTAACCGCGTCGGACTGTCTGGCCGGCCCAAAGCCACTCGAGAGCATGGGGGGGGGTACCAAATTTTTCCTGAGAAAAAAATGTCCCATTAGTTGCTATGAGTACATAGGCAATTACTTTTCAAACAAGAAGTCCTGGTTTAATGTGCAGAAAAAGGATAAACCTTGCTAGGGAAAGCACTCTTCGGGGGATAGCAGTCCACCTGATTTGATACATGCTTGGTAACCGAATACCGTTCTGAACAAATTTCTACGTTCCCTTAGAGTGAGGGTTATTAGAGGTTGCGTGCTCCGTTCAATGTTGAGTGATATTAGAGGTGCCCAGAAAGTTCTGACAGTTGAGTTTCCCTCAGGTTGCAGACCGAGGTTGAGTTTCCTGCCGATTCAGAGGTTTTTTCTTAGACTTCTGGAGTTTATGGTGGTTGAGTTATTCCCAAACTCTTATTCTTCAAGAGTGGCGGTTGAGTTTCCTGCCGATTCAGAGGTTTTTTTCTTAGACTTCTGGAGTTTATGGTGGTTGAGTTATTCCCAAACTCTTATTTTTCAAGAGCGGTGGTTGAGTTTCCTGCTGATTCAGAGATTCTTTTTTACATTTCTGGAGATGGACAGCGGTTGAGTTTCCCCCGCGGACCGGGGTTGAGTTTGGTTATTGTGCATGGCCGTGCGATTTCTGCCTGATCAGCAGCTAGTAGACTGTCAGTACTGCAAGGGACAATACTCTAAGTGTAGACTCCGCCAAGGCGGAAGTAAAAAGGAGCGTACCTCTTAGTAATCAGACAATACCAGTAAAAAGCAATTAATTAACACTAAAAGGTTGCCAAGCATGGGGGGGCAATAAGAGCTCATTGACCCCGAGAGACGAGGTGGACTGGCTATCGCCACTGGTGGGTTAGATGAGACCTATATTCCACTTAGACACTATGCAGCAAAACCTTGTGAATGCATGGACGTGAAAATTGAGGCATGAACGTGTGCGGTGCATGAGTGACTGAATGATGACACGTTACGTATGCCTGAGAGAACCGCGTTGTGAGTGCGAATGTGCCGTGGACGTGTCATTGAGTGATTGACCGATGAATGGCTGTTTGACTACACATGTTCCTCTGTTTCACCTTCCTTTCCTCCTGGGTTTTGATGCACTAGATCTTCTCCCTGTTTTTGCCAATTATGTAGTGGGGTGTTCAGAAAACACTGCTGCTTGTTAAAAATTAAGGTTTTAGGCCTTGGGCCTTCTAAAAAGTTACCAGGTTTTAAAGGTTTTTTCTGGGTGTTTAAAAACACCAAACGACGTTTTTATATATGATACCACTTTCAGTGGAATGACTGGCTTTGACCTTGACTGACCTTACTGTTCATGTTCAGTGTCCATGTTTTTTGTTGTTATATGTGTATACTCGTTGTGGTGTGCACTTGTCTACGTCTTCGTCTTAGTTGTTGTTATTATGTAGCTTTTTCCAAAATACAGGTCGCTGTAAGGAGACAAATCAGATCCAACTAAAGAAAAGAGATGTTTTAAATTATCCAGTTAAGTCTTAATGGTTTCCTCTCTTTCTGTTTCTGAGTGTTTCCTAACAGAATGCCACCGCCTTCTCGACTCCGATCCTTCCTCTTCGCCGCCATGCCTGGTCACTGCTTCTTATGATGAAGGATGAGAATTAAAGGGAAGTATTGTCCATAACTGTAACTGGGAAGCAAAGGGGAAATAGATTGAAATAGACACGTGACAATATGACATATTGTGGATGTTCTAACATAATATCTATTCCAGAGACTACAGCGACTTCCAATCCAACTGCAAAAGTGGGGACAGATCTTCAAATTTCCAAAAGGAGCGTACAGTTGACCCTGGCTTTGACCTTTATGGCTGAGGAGAAGGAGGTCGAGGAGGTTGGAGGGCACAAAGGCAGGCGGACACAAGAGAGAGGAAAACGGAGACACATCCAAAATGATCAGATAAGTGATTTTCCAATGATATTTATCATATGGTTTTAAGAATCCAAATGTATTCTTATGTAAAAAAGGGAAGGGAGGGGCCAACGTCCCTCTGATTTTTGATTTATATTTTATCATAGGAAAATAATATACCCCAAAACCCTCCAACCATTTTCTTCTTGTTCCAACAGCACTTAGCGTGCAAGACCATAAAACACCTTCACTGGGTTTAGACACGTTTAAGGGAAAAATTAAGTGTTCTCAACATTGGGTTGGTGGCCCAATCTGGGTCGCCTGAGATTTAAAAAGGGTCCTCCTGAAATTCTTGATAATTGATTGAAATAAGAGATAGTTTAAAGTTAAGTAACTTCCAAGCATTTAAGGAAGCTCTCCAAACCGTGCTGGGGCTCGTCACCCCTACGAATGGGATAAATACAGAGAGCAAAAGACAATATGATTGTTCGACTCAACTTAACTTTAATTCTGTCTAACCTTAAAGGGCCAATAATCTCGCTAAACTCTGGTTCAGACACAGAATAGGAGACACTTTTGCCACCAATTGACCTTCAAAATTAAGTAAATTACATCTCAAATAATAATTATGAGGGAAATGAATGAAATAAATGAACTGACAAATTCAGCTCTATAAAAGAATTAGGCTATGTAATTAGGTGTGGAGTGTTAACATTATTCAGAATAAATAAAGGATAGAATAAGATTTCTCCTTCACAAATAAGAGATAGCAAAGAAAAAATGAAACAAACAATTTAAATAAATAAATAACATTATTTATTTATTTGGTTAAACTCATTTAGCTTTCTCACATCTCCATGTCTCCCAATTGTATGTATTCATCTTGAGAAGACATGTAATCACACTCCACACTTCTCCGTCTGACTTGCATGTCCTTCTCTGTCCGACTTGCATGTCCTTGTAAACAGTGGTTCTCAAATTGCTTCTCACCAGGTAAGTAGACGTACCACAGATAATCACTGCAACTCCAGCTATGCTTCTTCTTACTCCAGGAAAAGAAAATTGAATTAATACTTCCTGCTTTTCTTTCAAGCCTCATATTTTCCCACTCGCGTGCGAATGGGCTACAGAGCTAGCATGGCTCACTAACCCACACCTAACCATTGTGTGATTGTGCAGCAGCACCTTTTAGGATCTGAAAAGCTCTCAGATCCTGACCTCTGACCTGTCTCTGCCTTCCTGGCCATACTAACTATTCATTTAGTTAGTTAACTAAACCTAACACCCCTAAACTTTTATTTTATTTTATTTTTTATTTTATTTTATTTTATTTTATTTTATTTTATTTTATTTTATTTTATTTTATTTTATTTTATTTTATTTTATTTTATTTTATTTTATTTTATTTTATTTTAGGTGAGTGTTTTTCCCCCCCACCCCCGTTTTTTTTCTGTCCAGGTACCAGCTAAAGCCTACCAGGTACCAGGTACCAGCTAAAGCCTCAGTAGTGGGATCGCGCCTGTGTTCAGGTACCAGCCAATCCCAAGAGTTCTGTTTCGGTGTTTTTCCCCCTCTTCTATTCAGGTACCTTCTGATCCCAAGAGAGGTTGCCAGGTGTGTGGAGACTACCCTTCCTCAGACAACAACCAATCATCTACAACGCCGACCGGAAACGAACGACCCACACGGCAGTGAAGGTCGCGGAGCAGGCAACATGGATCCAAGATGATTGCCGACACCGGCTGATGCTGAGACGGAGGCTGACCGAACAATGAAGGGGGAACCGACAAGGCCACTGAGACACACACAAGAAAACGCTCTAGAACAAGGGCCTAGCTTTGTTTATAAGCCACACCAAATGCTCATAGCTAGGTTGAGGGAGGACAACCTCACACCTAGCTGCAGGAATACAGTCATAAACCCTTCTGCTACGATTGAGGAAAATACTCAAGGTTCTTCACTCATGATGCCGCCAATCAAGTGATTTTTGCTTATCTAGATGCAATAAAGGATGATTTTTGATGATTCATGCCATTGATAATAATGATGAAGTTTTTTTTAAGGTTTATTTCCACATTTTTCTTGATATATCTATATCCGTGCCTCACAAAAGAAGAATATATCCAATGTATGACAATAACGATGCTAATGGTTAACCCTGACAGACAGCAAAGGTGGAATATAATAATTTTGTTTCTTGATTTGGTCGTTGAGGCGACCAAAAGTGGGGAATGTTATGGTCATTTTTATATTCATCATCATATCCTCAAATGTATGTTCATGTGTACAATTTGTCATGTTTTAATACATGACGACTCCATTAATCTTTACACTTTTGAACAGCTGAATCATGATTAAACAGTACAGATCGTATTATTCTCAGTGCAGCACAGTCTCTGCCAAGCCAGAATCTCTGCTCACATGCAGACATACACTGACGCACACACTTATCAAGACAGATAAAGACTGGAGCCAAACCTTCTCATAACATCTTCATCATCCTCCAACATTGCCACTATGGGCATCTGACTCCCTCCCTTTTGTCTCTCACTGTTGGGACCTTTTCTTATCTGTATAAAAAGCTTAAGCTTTGAAACTGTTGGAGCGGGGCGCGGCACTTCCTTCGGACGTCCGCCTGGACGGACGCTAATTTTGTTTCACTTTGTTCCATTTTGTACCTTTTTTCTTAGTTTAGAATAAACTATTTTTTATATAAAATCATCAATGCTTCTCCTGGATTCCATCATTCAACCAGAGCAATGAATCATGTCACTAAATGGGGTCAACCGTAAATTCTGCCGTAACACTTGGAAAGAAACAGTATTTAGTGCCTCGTGAATAGATTTATTTTTATAGTTTCTATAATTTCCTGTCATCTCCTTCCTGATGTGGGACCAACACTGACCTTTGTATTTTCATTTAATTTCTATCATTTTGTGTGTTTTTGTTTGTTAATGGTGTTATTTAAATTATTCTCTCTTAATGTGTGTGTTTTTGGTGTCATTTTCTGTATTTTGTTTGTCTGTTCTTTTTATAATTCTTTATATTTTTCTCTTATTTTGTGTTTTTGCTGTTGTTTTGTGAGTTGCTGGTAATATTCAGTGTGATTATCATTTTTAACTAAAAAATTAAAAAATATATAAAATCCCATTTATTTGAATGCTTTCATTTGTTAATTTTCCTCTCTTGTAATTGTGTTCACTGATTCAGTCATACACACAAAATACAGTTATATTGGAAAATGTTGCTTCTTGTGTCAAATATTGTTTGGCCATTAATTCAGATTAATTCATTACAACTAATTAATCAGATACAATTTTTTAATCGAGTCTCACTGGTTCTTACATAAAACTTTTAAGCAAAATAAATGACACCGTAAACAGGTGTTGTTAACAAAAACAATTGTTGTAATATTTTAGTATAAGTTTATTCAAAAATAGATTGACAGTATAAAATATCCCTTGTTGTACAGTTTACGCAGCTATTTTTAGCATTTGTAAAGGCGCAGTTAAACGTTTGCTAACGCTTAGCTTCACATGCTAACTATGCTACAGCAGCTGAACGGTTGTGCTTAAATATTAAGAGGAGCAGAAAAAGCTTTAGCCTGGTTTTATGGAGGTTGATTGTATACATGATTTAGCATCAGAGGTGTACGGCAGGAATACATTTGAAATCTGCTCCACAAAATAGTGCAGCTCTTTGCATCTTTCAAAAGCCCATTTCTTTCAAACTTCTTTTTAATCGTCCATGCTTAAATGTTAATCGCACATGCCTCTTCCAAACACACTCCTCCTCTATTGTCAGCGGCTTTTTGTTAGTGAAATATGTTACTAATGGCTTATGAATTAATAAGAAGCCAAACTGAATGGGACTACTTTCATGCGAGGTGACTATAAAGAGCCTGAAAGCACCGACGTTTTATTTAAATTTTAGATTTTTCTGGACGACTGGGTTTCCCTATAATGCATCCCTTTGTCATCATCTCTTAGCGGTGATTTAAAGCTGTGTGATGCGCTCGGTGTAATTTACTTACCCTGGAAAGAGCCATTAATTTTCTATTATTGTGAAAAGATGATTCGTGTTTTGGAGGCTGTCTGGATTATTTATTTAGATCCACAGCAGGGAAACACCACGCTGTGGCTAATGGAATATAAAGTCACATTCTGACATTTAACTACAGAAGTGGCACATGTGTTAATGTGTCCTCCCCAAGCACCTTAATTCGACTTGAAATTCCTAATGGAACTTGCTCTCTGTGCTGGGCCTCTGAGACAGTGATTACACATAAAGTCACTTGTCTGAGTCGTGGCTTTGCGTCTAGCGACTTAAATGCTCCACTGCATGTGTGTCTAGAGGGAAATGACAGCAGATAGCATTAGCAGTAGCATCTTCACGTGCACTGGTGCATCCATGTGCTCATTTTGACGCAGTGTCATGATTGGTACTTTTCTATAGCACAACTTTATGCACCAAAACCAGGGTTGGGATCAATTATTACTGTCATATGTGTCAAACTGAACAATAATTTAACCCTCAGAGCATCTTTGAGACCAAAAGTGACATTTCTGGTGTGTTTGATAGGGTTAGGGTCATTTTTAAGGCTAGTTTTATGAAATTTTGCCACTATTGTTTTTATGTTTTTGTTTGCTTAATTCCAAAATCCTGTGTATTGGAAGTGTATAGAAAAGCAGATATAATATGCATCATACTGACACTTCGTAAACTCATGACCAAATGTGTCCAAATGACTCCCATTGTAACCACATATTTTTCATATACTGTAATCATGACATATCATAATGCTTTTTCAATTAATACCTAATAGATCAAAGCCTCTTCCTTCAAAATAAAGGTCAAATATGTTTGGAGACCATTGCATAAAGTTTTAGGTACATTTTAGTGAAGGCCTGGATTTCTAATCTCGCAAAATATACAAGGCGTACAACTTTAACACTGTCCTTGTGCCGAAAAAAAACAATGCAGTAAATTAAATTCTGCCATCAATTAATGACATGATCAAAAATATTAAACTTTGGCCCTAAATTTCGAAATACTGCATATTTGATGTTTTTGAGAGGTTCTCATGATAAAAAAAAAAAAAAAAAAAAAAAAAGTCCATAGAAACATATAAAGGTTTGACAGTTATAAAAATATCTAACTTATATCTAAGGATAGGTCGGAAGTAGTTGCGATGCAAATAGCACGTACCACGTTCCCGAGAATTCAGTGAAATGACTCGATTCCACCGAGTAAAACACATGAAATTGTGCGACGTAAAATAGTAATCTACGTTGAATTGCCTTTGAAATGATATATCACACGACTATGTTCTGATCATTTTAGAAATAAGCGAAAAAAGAAGTGCATGTAAATTTAAAGGAGCGCAAAAGAGTTAAAATAAAAAGTGTATATTTTACTTTATTTTTATTAATACCATGAAAAGAAAACATAGAATTGTTCCAATACAACAAACGTTATGGATAATATCATATTAAAAGAAGCAGAAGATAAATGGACCTTTAGGTGTTGCATCTTCAATGATGCGTGTTCAATGAAAACTCAATTTTGATTTACATTAACTGGCATTTTTTCCAATTATAATTAATATTACAGTTATTGTTTCCCCTGAAAGTTAATTACAATCATGTTCTCAATTATGAAAGTTGAAATTAAATTAACAACAATTACTGAGCCTTTAATAAATACATTTGACGTATGTCTAAAATCACTAACACATTTTACGCTGAGGGTCAATCTGACCCCAGGGATGTTTGCCTCCAGAAAATGATTTTCAAAAATTGTTGACCTGTTCTCTAGCGCCACCATCAGGACAAACCTTTACAACATGTTTGGGGTTATTCATTATAAAGTTTTAGACACATTCTCCTTTACGTCTTTTTCACTGTGAAAGAGCTGTTCCAAAACCTTTTTACACAGTTTACACATTTAAAACACTGAATAGTTTTCATCCAAATATTCTCTTAAATTTACCGACAACATTAATGAGCACTAGAGTATGAACCCTATTGAATGTGGTGATGAAATGACCTTTGGCCTTTCCTGGGGATGTAAGGATAACCAAATAATTCATTCATAGATATCACAGACTCTTCTATGACACAAATTCAATACAATTCCACAATTTAATGCTTATATCATGTGATGACAGTTATTTTTCATCTTAAATTGTTGAGAGAACTCAGCATTTTTTTCAGAATCTTGCAATTTCCTCTGAATTAGTCCCTAAAATTTACTCAGATTAAAATTGGCACAAAATCAAGGAAATTTAAGGAAAAAACTGTAAGTTATTGCTTGACTATAGTTACTTCCTTACATAGTTTCTATATCGACTATACATGGAACTGCAAACTATGGTATGAATATATGAAAGCATATTTGGCTTTTGTTAAAAACAACAGAGTAAACCTGCTAAAATATAGAAACATGAAATTATTTTGAAGTGTGGATGTTTGCACACTTCTGAGGAAAGAGTAAAAGTTTAAAGAGCAAAATGCTGTCGCACTGAAATTGCAGATGTGCTGAGTGGTCAGTTTAGTTTGTCTGTGACTCAGAGCTCACACACTGGGTTTGTTACACGTGATGACAGCGTCTCGTCTCAGTGACTCACATCATGTGAACACGACACCTTCCATTGTGGCGTTGGTTTAGAGCAGAGGACATCTAGTGGTTGGACCTCCTCCATCTCCATTATAAACCACTATTTATCATGGTGGGATACTAATTAAAATAGCTCCTAATTAATGCCCATCTTTCAGAATAAAACCATCAGAAAATGACTTTTTAAGATATGGTTTTATTCTCATAAAATTATGACTATTCTTAAAATATTACGATTTTAATTTATTGAAATTACGACTTTATTCTCATGAAATTACAACAATTTTCTAAATATCACAACTTTAATAAAAAATTACAACTTCATTCTCAAGATAATACGACTTTAATCTTGAAATATCACAACTTTAATCTGGAAATATTACGACTGAAATCTAATAAAATTATTATTTTGAAATATTACAACTATTTTTCAAAATATTACGCCATTAATATCACTGTTACGTCTTTAATCTTAAAATAAATATTACAACTTTAATCTCATAAAATTACAACTATTCTCAAAATATTAAGACTTTAATCTCTAAATATTAAGACTTTAATCTCTAAATATTAAGATTTCAATTTGATAAAATTACAGCTTTATTCTCTGAATTTTTTAACTTTATTCTTGCAGAGTTCAGATTTATTTTAATTTTAATGTGGCCCTAATAAGACGTCATAATTAGCTTCTATGTTTTAAAAATAATTATTTGGAGGCTATTAACTTTCTGAGGCATGTTATGAACCATATGTGTCAAACTAAAATACACTAAATATCATCTTAATGTGAGCGATATACAGTACTTTACAAAGTAAATCAGTACTGACAATCATCTATAAAATGAAAATACACAATATATATGTATATGTTTATTAAAGATGTAAATCCTTGTTTTAATCTCAAATAAAATTGGTTAAAAATGGCCAAAAATTATGCAAAATTGGTTAAATGTTGCAAATTAGAGTGGGCAAAACGGACAGAAAAAGTGGTAAAAATGGTTCAAAGTGTCAATATTGGAACATTTAGTTTAAACTGGAAAATAATGGGCATGACAAAATGTGAATATGGTTAAAAAAAAAAAAAACATGAAATATGGTAAAAAAAGAGGTTAAAAGTGACAATAATGGGTCAACATATGTGACATTAGGTGGAAAAGTGGTGGAAAGGGTTTATAAGTGCTGAACATGTGCAGAAAAGGCAATAAATGGGGAGAAATGTAGCAAAAATACATTAAACGAAGCAAAAATATGGCAAGAAAAAGTGATGAAAATAGGTTAAAATATGGTGAGTTTGGTGGAGTTGTAGAAAAATGGTAAAAACGAGCAAAAATGGGCACAAATTGTTCAGACAATTATCATAATTTCTTAAAGGCATCTGGTGACCCCTAATGGGGTCCTGACCCAAAGATAGAGAACCCCTGATTTAAAACAGCGTAACTTCACTAATATTTGCTTTATCAGATAAATTCCACCAGTTTCAGAAAGCTAATGAGTCACTTTTTAAAATAATCAATATCTCAGGCAAAAACTTTAATCACTATCTGTTCATGTTTGTTCTGGTGTTTTTGTTTTTTTGTTTTATTGTTTCGTCAAACCACATCTTGTAAATTCACCTAAAAGTGAAATAACGAGAACAAGGGGAGAAATGTTGTTGAAATGTGATGTAGAAGTGTCACAAATGTAAGTAATGTTGTAAAAATGCATTAATAGAAGCAAAAATATGGCAAGAAAATGTGTTAAAAATAGGTTAGATCAATGATATCCCTTCAGACTTTTAACCTGAAGCCATGTACCCCTACTCTTGTCCACTAAAACAAACATAACAATGTAATGTCAGATACAATGTAGCCCTATAGGGAAATTACCTCTGAATTTTACCTAACCTGTTGATTAATATATATTTATATTTACATTTCCTGAAGAAAATGCAAGTGGTGATTGCCCAAGTCATTGAACACTGCATTAGCCTAGTGTTAGCATTACCCTAGCATTGGCTAGCATTAGCCAATCATTAGAATTAGCTAACATTAGCATTTGCTAGCATTAGCTAGCATTAGCATTTTCTAGCTGGTGGTGTCAGACTCACCACCAGTAAGTGAAAATCCATTTTCAAAGGACGCGATGTGCACCGGGCACGAGCACCAGGCACGAGCACGAGCACGAGCACGAGCGCCAGGCACGAGCACGGGTACCAGGACGCGATTAGCATTAGCTTCCATTACCTTACCAATAACATTAACATTGCATGAGCCTTCATCTAATGTTAGCATTAATTAGCATTAACTTAGCATTAGTACTAGCACTCCCTATGACAATTTGTGTACCCCTGAGGGTACCCGTACCCCACTTTGGGAACCGAGTCATTAGAATATGGAAGGTTTGGTTTAGTTGCTGAAAAAGGGTAAAAGTAATCAAAAACGGGGTCATATTGTTAAAAACTTATTAGTTTGTTGAATTCATGACTCCAGGGTTGAGAACCATTGTTCTAAAGTTGCGTACACATTGAACTTGACTTCAGCGACTAGAGTGTTTTATGTCCCTCCAGTCGTGGTGTGTGGTTAACATCTAGTAGTTGGACCTCCTCCATCAGCTCTATTATAGACAACTATCCCTCATGGTGGAATGGAAATAAAAATAGTTCCTAATTAAAGCCCGTCTTTTAGAATAAAGCCAATAGAAATTGATGTGTGAGGGGACAGGGACGATGTAATCTCAGTGAGAACGTTGTGATAATTAAAGAGACGGAGCAGTATAAGGACATGGCTATTAGCAGGTTAATTAGGCAATAATGAAAGAGACACCCAGGTTACTGTGAGCTTTAGTGCAATATAAGATTCCTCAGTGAAAGATAGAAGGTGGGAGTTAAATTTAATCCCGCCACATTAATAGCGAGCGGCGTAGCATCCACTAAATTATTGCCTAAAGACTTCACCTGCTGCAAACTCACACTCACACATGGATTGTATTTGGTGGCTGTCCACTCTCATTAGTCTGACGAGCCCCGCTCAAGCTTTTAGGACAGATATTTGTGAATTGAGCAGGTGGTGCTTATCAATCATGGATCTCCTTATTAAAGACGTTGAAGTGTCTCTTTTAATGAGTAATTCATTCCCTGCTACTTTGTGACCCACTTTGAAAGAAGTAGAAGGACGCTGTCAAGCATATCAAATCAAATCAAATCAAATAAAAAACGGCTCCATGCTAGCTCCATGCTAACCTGGGATTAAGTGCAAAATCAACTACTTTTCTACGTTTGTTTAATGATATAGTTTAGTCTCATATACCAAGATCAGAATTTATATATATATATATACAGAGGTGCTCACGTTACTGTAATTGAGTTGCTTTTGTGGACACTTGAACTTTTTGAGTAAATTTCTAAATCAGTCATTTTATTTGTACTTAAGTAAGTTTTAAAAGAAGTAAAGTAATTAGTTACATTTGTTTATTATTGTTTTTTTTTTTAATGATCAATGGACATTGTGTGAAACTACAATTGGTCGGCTATGATGTGATGCATTATGATTAATGTGATTGGTCGGTTACGTCTGTTGATCATTTTAAAACAAAAACATAATAGTTTACTCAGTAATGGTTGGGTGTAGAAATGTAACTTATAACTTTACTCATTTTAAAATGTACTTAAGTATAAGTCAAATAACTGATTTAGAAATATACACAAAAAGTACAAGTACCTATAAAAGCAACTCAACTACAGTAATGTGAGTACTTGTAATCCATTACTTTCTGTTAGAGGTGGCAACAAGTCCTAGTCTTTAGTACTCAAGTAAAAGTATAGAAACTTGAATAAAAAATAACTCTGGTAAAAGTATTAAAGTTGCTCTCTTACTTGAGTAAAAGTTAAAATGTACATGATACTAAATGTAAAAAAGTTTTTAAGAATTTATAGAAAACTGGAACATGGAAACAAGTTAAATCTGTTACATTTATTAACACATGGAAAATGTATCACTCATTATAAATAACATTTGTAAATAAAATATGTCAAAAAAAAAAAAAAAAAAAAACAAGTGCAAATTCTCAATTAAACCCACAGCAGCTTTGATTTGAACATTTTTAAAGTCTTAAAAGTAACGAGCTCATTTTTAAAATGTAAGTAGAAAGTACAGATATTTGTTTGAAAAAATAAGACATAAAAGTAAAAAGTCGCCAAAAAAAAAATAAAAATAAAAACTCAACTACAGCAGATAGAAGAAAACACTACATTAAGGAAGTATTTGTACTTGTTAGTTTTCACCTCCGTCGTTAACACACAGTCGTTAACATCTGTTCTGCAGATGTTCACGACTGTGTGAGGTCAACTTTTCACAACATTCAGCAACAAACCAGGTTTAAAAAAACTCATGTGAATTTCAGATTTACAGCAATATTTGTGAAATGTGTGTATGTATCTAATAGGGGTGTAATGATACACAGTTCCATACGTACCTCGGTATTGAGGTCACGGTTCGGTTAATTTTTTTGGTACAGTATGGAACAAAATGCAAAACATAAATTTGCTTGTTGTTTATTCGAAACTTTAGTAAACCAACAATTTATTCAACATTATACAGAATATGAAAATAAAATTTAAAAAATACAATACTTGTAAAGTGCTGCCTGGTAAAAATAATATTCTCAAGCAAAAAATACATAAAATATTATAAAAATAATCTCCTCACAGCTTGTTTACAGCTTTTATCTGCTGCTATAAAAACTCTGATGACAGTTGTTAAAGCTTTGGTCAGATCTGAATTACTAGACAGAGGCTGCTTAAATGCTGAGTCAGCTGTGTTCTTGTCACAGTGAAATTCACACTCGGGTGGTGACGTTTTAAGTGAGTTAGCATGTTCGTTGTGTTCCTGGAAACATACCAGATCCCAGCTGAACAATGTCTACACACTGCCCTCGTGTTATCCACTGGTCTTTCTCCGTTGCAGCATTTCACCCAGAAGCCAAAGTGTTCCAAAGCACGAGACTTTAGCGACAGGGGAGGGGCCTCACTAGCGTTAGCCATGACGTACACGGGCTGCAGCCGTTACTACTTGTCACGTGTAGCTGCAGGTAGAAGTAAACACACGCAACTTCCGTTCAATTCCGGGAACTCACCCATGCACAACCCTGTACCCAAACCGAACGTCCTGTACCAAAACGGTTCAATACAAATACATGTATTGTTACATCCTTAGTATCTAATCTAAATCTAAATGTTAAATATTAAATCTAATTCTAAATGTAGAGGAACACTGTGGACCATGTGACCTAAAGACTTGAACCATATGAGTTATTTTAAATGATTCCTCAGGCCAATATACAGCGCTGACAGTATCAATGCTGTGGGCGGGGCCTCTCTCTGGAAATACCGACTGTAAGTTTGGAGGAGACGGACCGTCTTTGACCAGGTCATGTGACCTGGAGAATGCCTGGAGAACGTCTGACTTTACGGCAGTCACGTGACCACAGGCTCAGATGTATATAAAGTTCCCACGTGACGTCACAAAATACGGGCATTTCCCAACCCGGCGCCATTGCTGTGGGCAGCTAAAACCAGTTTAGCCTCTGTTTACAACTAAAGAGAACAATATGGTAGTTTGGTGTTGGGTTCATGGTGCACTAATCATCGTGATAGGTCAGTTAAATGTGGATTCTTTAGTAAAGGGAAGTCGACAAGTCAGATCCGAATCTTTGGGATGAGGATTGGCTCTCAGGGCTGGGGTGCGAAGCGGGGCTAGGCTAGCGCCGTGGCTACAGTCTATGGGCTGGAGTATGAGCTAGAGGAGCAGCCACCACCACCACACTGTTCTCCCCACTGCTGGAGAAGCAAGCCCACCTCCCCACGTCGGTGGCACTCCCTCCCATTCCCTGGCCTCGCCGCCATTGTCGGAACCCTTCGCAGGGGGTCGGAGGGGTCGCCCGTCTGCGCCAACCCCGGCCGCCACGCCGAGCACCAACCCTCGGCGAAGGGGGCCGACAACTGCGGTGAGGCCAGGGAGTTGGGGGGAGCGCCACCAACGGCGGCAGTGGCGGCTGCTCCTCCAGCCCATAGACTGTAGCCACTGCGCGAGCCCAGCCCTTAGAACCAATCCTTATCCCAAAGGTTCTAGGTCAACTACTGTCTGCTTACACAATCAAAAGACGAAGGGAGGCGGGCCCCACTGACTGTTTGTTGATTTTTGTGACAGTGCTATGACGCTTGTGGCCACTAGGGGTGCTTGCGTGAAAGTTACCGGTCTAGCGTCCCTAGTGGCCAAAAGTTACACAGTGTGCCTTTAAATCCAAATGCTGAGAATTAAATCTAAATGTCAATGTTAATCTAAATGTTAAATGCGCTTTTATTTCGGTACTTCAGGTGAATTTGCATATTAGCTAAATATTTGATTTCACCTGCAACTTTTTTAGATTTAACATTTAAATTCAACATTTACATTTAGATTCAACATTTAGATTCAATGACAAAAAAATAAAAAAAAATATTAAAAATATTGGTGTAAATCTTGTCAAAAGTAACAAAAATTTGCATACGTTACTTAAATGCAGTTTGTTGTTAAATATTGCAACAAGTTGCTGTTTATTTTTTCATTGCACAACTTTACAATCAGTGCCCATACATTAAAGCTAGGTTAAGTAATTTTTACTTTTTAAGTTTTTGGTTGAAATTGTCTTCATGTCCTGACTGAAATTAAGATCTTATGTTCTCTGAAAAAGGAACAAAGAAAATCCATCATCTGTAGCAGATGTAAACCTGTAAAAAAACAATGTTTTTTATTGACTATTCATGTCTCCTTGTCTCCCTGCTCGTTTTCCACCCCACACATGCAAAGTGCAGCACTCGGAGGATGCTACATTCAAAATCATGCTAGTATTTTGAAAATTACCTACGCCGCCTTTAATCTCTTTCATTCTGGAAAAATAAATCTACCAAACGTGTTAATTGAATATCAGTAATGCAACATGACAATGACAATTTACGTACCCGTGGGGGTACCCGTTCCCGACTTTGGGAACCTAGGCTGTAGACCATTAGCTCCGCCCACCCTCCAAACTAATTGACGTGTAGCTGTGGAGTCAATATGACTTTAACTTCTCCCTGGTCCCCATAGACAGGTCCTAGTGGCTCTGAGTGTGATCTACTGTCCAGAGACCCTCATCCATTATCCCACCCCTCAATGACCGTGTGTGTGTCACCCTCGGAATCTAAATCCCGGAAGAACTCACGCAGGCGTCCAGAAACCTCCACATTGTTGTTTCCCCCGTTAGGAGTCCATCAGTAGAGCTGTGCTAATCCACAAAGCCAACCTTGGATTTCAGCTGCTGCGTCTGAGGGGAAAGTAATTGGGTTGTTGCTAATAATTGGATTTTCTGCAGCTTTGGTTTAGAAAAAGGAAAAAAGGAAATCATAATCAATGCAGGCTCGTAAAAGCCCTTTAAGCTTCAGTTCAGCAGTGGATGCATGTCTGCCCCAGGTTGTGTTTATACAATTATTCACCTCTGAAATACATGTATTTAGTTATTAGCTACAGCAGCGTATTAAGGCCACATTACAATCAAATACAAACCGGCCACAATGATAAAAGAATAAAGTTGTGATTTTATCAATATTATGTCAAAATTAATACAAATTTTATGAGAATAAAATCATATCTTAATAAATTTGTAATTTTGTTATTTTAAATTGTATTGTATTGTATTGGTTTATTTGAAAGGGGACAATGCAATTTCATATAACCTATGAACAAACATGGTTAAAAAAAGCCAGAATTAGCCAGGAGGCTATTTTTCATCTGTCGTCCCCTGGCCAAGATGTAAAAAGGCAATAAAATACAAGCATGACAATACATGTATAAAGTCGCTATATTTGAAGAATAAAGTTGTGATTTTATCAATTTTAAGTCATAATTAAAAAAATCATAATTTAATGAGATAAAGTTATATTTTAGTATTAAAGTCGTAATATTTTGATAATAAAGTTTTAATTTTATGAGATTCTCATAGTTCTCAGATTATTATTTTATTTTATTGTGGTCCTAATACGCTGTCGTAATTAGCTTCTATGTTTTGGAGGCTATTAGTTTTCTGTGGGCATGTTATATTATCAATATATATTAACTTTAAAACATTGTTATGAGTGATGGGAAGGTTTGATAAATGTTAGTTAATAGTTCTTTTAAGGTCAGGTGTGATACGTTAATAAAGTGGCATATTTGGATGGTGACATCTTTATTAGCCTTTAGTAATTAACATTAGCATTATGACCTCCATCAAGTCAAATACACTAATTATCCTCTCAATATGAGCAATATACAGAACTTTATATAATTATATTAGTCCTGAGTGGCTCTTTATAATCTTCTATAAAATAATAAAAAGCCACACTGGAGTAAAAGTGAAAGTATCTTCATTAAACATGACTTTAGTAAAAGTAAAAGTCACCTTTAACAACATGATTCATGTCAAAGTCCTAAAGTAGTGGCCTTTTTGGTACATAAAGCTGCAGTTTGTAGAATCTGTGAGATTAGAATGGAAACAACCATGCTCCCCCTCCCTTCCCTGTTTCAAACATGACTTACTTCCTGTTTCCCCGTTGTTCACCGGCATCCTCGTCCGTTATTACTCTCTCTCTCTAAAGGTGCGTTCAAGTTCACACCGAATGAATCTTCAGAGACTTAAATGATAGTCACACTTTTTTCTCTCTTCATCTCTTCATCTACCGCCAATTTCAAATCCTCGTACAGCCACCATGACTCCTCGCTCCATGGTCCTCCAGTAACGAGTAGACAAATGACGTAGGGAGAAACTCGTTGCTGATTGGATGTCGCGAAGCAGTGTCACTCGAAGGCGCTTGAAAAGTTCAACATTTTCAACTTTGAGCGGCTTCGTGTGATTGAGTCGCTGGAATTGCGTGAAGGGAGGTCACTTAAAGTTGCGTCAATTCAATTGAGTTCCATTCTAATCCAGTCGCTAGAGTCGCTAGAGTCGCTAGAGTCACTGAAGTCGGAGTCAACGCACCTTAAAGACCGTGTAAAGCTAAACACATTAAATAGGTCATAAATGTTTTCCTTAAAACATCTAAAAAGCCATTCAACCATTATTAATGTAATTATGGAGCTCGGATTCGCTAACTGTGTTTCAAATTTCTGCGTTCGGGATTCATGGGCGGGTCAGAAATCATAGCCGCGTTACGTAAAGGAGTCATCATTAGCATTAACACGCCCCTGCTGCTGAAGCACACCAAACTTCTGTGGCCTCCTGAGGGCGCCCTTCGGCCCCTAGCCGAAAACAAACCACATATTTAGACTCAGGGGAATAAAACGCGTCCGCTGGTGCCACATTTTAGAATAAATCAGTAATTTAATACACCGTGATTGTGTGTTTTGTCTCTAGGGGGTGAAGTTCTGACTCTACTCGGACAGAGCAGACCATTTTTGGACAACCAATGGGAGAAGCTCTCTTTCACACTGCCCTCTCCCATAGACACAGTAAAGAGGCGGCGCCCTTCCCGTGCGTAGGCGTGGTTCCAGCAGCTCTAACTGACACGCCCCCAGCATGTTTCTGTGGTGTGACACACACTTTAAGACTGTTGCTTCTCCACGTTGGTCGCACTTTTCCACCTGCTTTGCCGTGTAACCGTTGTGTCTAACGCCGCGATGAGGACTTTTCCTGCTGAGTCATCCACCATTGCACCTTCATTACTGATAGTAACACACAGAACAGCTCATGGACCAGATCTCTAACTGCGTTTCCATTACTCTTGGAAATGCACAAAATCTGAATCTCATTAAAAACTGGTGATGGAAACACTTGAATTTATAAAAAAAAAACACTCAAATAACAATAAAATTTTTTTTTTTTTTTTCTTTATTGTTTCATGAGGAGGTTTTTCAGACGTTTCCATATTAAATGTGTGGTTAAAGCTCAATGGAAACACTTTTTACACAGTTACATGGTCACATGACCAGTTCTCTCTGACTAAACATGGAGCGGTACGTGTGGACAGAGGAGGAGAACCAGATATTTCTTATTATTAGACTTAATAGTGATTAGTGCCACATTAGACGTGAAATGCAGAGTGTTCTAAGGACGTACGTATAAAGGAGCTTAACTCTGCTAATATTTATATCTGAGAAATTTCACCACTTTCTGAAAACTATAATTAGTTTACATCCAATATCAATCAATATTTCAGGCAGACACTTTAATTACTGACTCTTTATGTTTTATTTGTTTTTAATTATACTTTGTATTTTTCCTTTACCTGAAAGTGAAATAAAGAAAACAAGAGTAAACATTTTTTTGGCTGTTTTGCTTCTTGTTATGCATACTTTCAAAAATAATGAATTTATACTTTTATTAAAGTCAGTTTGAATTATTGTATTTCTACTTTAATTTTTCAGGCACTTTTTACACCTCTGGATGACAGTATGAAAATGATTGTGTATTTTACCATGGCATATGATAAACGAAAACAGTAAATAAGTGTTAACCGTACAAAACACGTGTCAAACTCATGGCCTGGGGGCCAAATCCGGCCATTTGTAGCATCCAATTTGGCCCGCAGGAGAAAGTAAAACATGAATCATTGTATAAATTAAACTCAACACTCCTGGTACTTATACCACATGATTGAAGTTATTTTTTATATTAAACTGTTGTAAATTCTTACAAAATCCTTCAATTTTCTTCAAATTCTTACATAAAATTATCCTTAATTAAATAGAAACTGGTCACAAAATACAGTAAATGTAAAGTGTAGATCTTGTTGGGACTGATATCTGTCACTTATTGTTTGGAAAGTATTAGTTTCTTACATATTGAAGGCACAGTAATGCTGAAATGACTTGTTTTACAGCATAAAATGTGTGGCCCTCTAGAGATCAATCTGCTCTAAATGAGTTTGAAACCCCTGAATGAGTCAGCAAAATGTTCATGTGGGCATGTTATAAGGCCTTATATTATCAATATATATTAACTTTCAAACATGATGAGTGCTGGGAATGTTAATTCATAGTTTTTGTAAAGTGTATGTTGATAAAGTGGCACATTTGAATCTTTATTAGCCTTTAGCAATTAGCATTAGCATTACAACCTCCATCAGGTAAAGTCAAACACACTAATTATCATCTCAATGTGAGGAATCTTTAAGAGTTGAAAAAACTCAAAATTCTTACAAAATCCTTCAATTTTCTTCAAATGATTATGTAGAAGCCCAAACTATAGGCACAATAATGTTGAAATTACTTGTTTTCCAGCATAAAATCTGAAATCAAACTGAATTAAAATGAATTTGAAACCCCTGAATTAGTCAGTAAAAGGTTTCTAAAATACTAGAGACGGCGCCGGCTAGTCTTAGTTTTCCAGACAGATTTTTATTGGCTGCTTGAAAAAGGAAACCATGGGCAGCTACGGAAATGAGCAGCGCTACACGTAGGGTTTGTTGATTCACTGAGGGGAGCAACAATGCTCCCTATCGTGACTCTCAGATCCCAGCCCGGATTATTGGGGGAAGGAGCCAAACTTCACGTGGCGTTGAGGGAACGGTGGAGCAGCTCACCACCACCACCACCACCACCACCACCACCACCCTGGATGATACAGTGAAGTCATCCCCACACTGGTCCCTGGTGGAGCCATTAGAACCAGAGCCATGCTGGCTATACAATCTTCTACTTTGTGGGCAAACATCTACTAGATGGGCTCTATAGGCTACCTACAAATGTTATTATTCTCCAAAAATCACGCTGGGTTGACAAGAAGTCAGGTTTGTGTTGGACGCATCCAGAGCAGGAAAAAGTACAGGGTTTATCATCATCCCTTTGTTTTAAAGTTTCACTGAGAGAACAGTTTGAAAAAGTTGGTTGTAACCAAATGAAAAACAGCAACGCGTCTGATTATTGCCAAAGTGTGATTATTTGGACAAAAGCCCACGGACCGCTGCATGCATCGCTCACACACTGGGATCCAGCAAATCTTTTCTACGGCACAATAAAGGTCAGAGCTAAAAAAAAGGAGAGAGAAATGGCTCACAGAGTGGTTACAATTATGGATGATTTTTAGCAATAGAGGGAACAAAGACGTCTAAGAACACAGTCACTTTTCAGGACATCTAATTCTATACTGCACGTTAAGGGCACGCTAAAAGCAACGGGTGATCTTTGCTTAATGGAAAATGATCATGTAAGAACCAATGTTGTATTAACCCAACAAAGGAAGAGCATGCATGTGTACATACATGAAAGATTCAGAAAAGAGCTTATTGTCTGTATAATTTATATATGAATGGACATCCAATTTCCTTTCATTTTGACATAAACACCAAACAAAAGACGCACAAGTGGCGTCTTCGTAGGAGGAAAAATGACTCGTCAGATTTGAGAAGAAAGCACAAATAATTAACTTTTTAAATGTATTTATCATGTTGTCATTATTTTATTAAATGTAAAACACATTTTGCATGTATGAATACAGGAAAATAACTGTACATTTTGAACATTTTCCATCAGTAAATTCAATGTATTCTTTAAAAGAAAATGATGGAGAGGTTTAAGATACTGATGTCTCTGGAGGAAAAAAAAGAGCATCTAAATAAAATACAGTGATTTGTGCAAAGTGACTAATAGTGCAGCAGATTAAATTAACATCCCATAACTATCTTTCACTTGGTGATATAAACATGCACCAAATTTGGCTTAAATGATGTCCAGAAACTTAAGAAAAGTACTCTTTCCATCTCAAAATCCAAGATGGCCACCATTTTTCAAAATGATCATCTCGTAAAATGCAAAAAAAATCCTGTTATTTATTTATTTTTTTAAATATACCAACATTAGTTGAAGCTTATCTTAAAGTTTAAAGTTCTTATTATTAATTTTATAAGAAATCAGAAAAACTGCTTTCAACAGGAACCCAATTTTAGGACATTTTGTCTGAAAGGTCAAAAAAACAATTTTCAAAGAACTTTATCACCTTGATAAAAAGCTGTATCCAAAATGATTTCATTTTTTCATGTGTAAGACTATATGGATTATAGAGACATTACATTACCAACAAGGACGTGGATAGAAAGTGATGATGAAGCTTGAATGGTGCTAAAAACATACGTAGCATTTATAATTAGTGTCAATGTATGGAAAAGATTTTCAGCCCAACATGATTTTACAAATGACGTAGAAAATAAAACATAATGTTTTTCACTTTTAGATGTTTCACCACAGAACACAGTAGAGATTTACTGAGATGTGTAATTTATATAAATAAATGATGAGTCAGTCCATCAGGACATCCCACGCACTTAGGTTGAAAAAAAAATCATATTTTTTGTTACCAATTGTTTAGTAATAAGTACATTTTTAATTTGATCAAACACTGTTTGAGATACGGCATATATTCGCTCGTCCTTATTTTTCCTCCATTTTCAGCTTCCAACATCTTCACATTGGAAAGGTAAATGTTATATACCGTATAGTAATAAGCTCCACCTACTCTCTCAGAATAAAGAAAAAAATCTGGTGGACATGCCAGATATACAAAATGACTTCAAACGCACAAACAATAACAGCAAAAATATACTGAATAATAGCAAAAATATATTGATAACACAAAGCTTCACCAAAAAAAATGGCAGAAAAATACACAAAACAACAGCAAAATACATAAAATGTGTCCAAAAACCAACAACATGACTACATGTACACACAAAATAAAAAAAGAAAAATATGAATTTTTTGTTTGATTGGATGATTTCTTTTTGGGCCTATGTTACAAATCTAGATAATTATATCCTGGATTAATCTCCGTTAGCGGCCTTCACCTAACCAAACATTGTCCATCAGATAAAAGCTGTCCTACGAACGTCGATAACAACACGCCGAGGTAAGCATGTTGATTTCAGGCTGGTTAACCGGCGCGCTCTTGTGACGGACGTGGACATTACAGCGTCAGAACAATCACACGGAGGAACTGTAGAACGTCACAAATGAGCAATAATTCTTTAAAAACATGAAGAATTAAAATCCATAATTCAGACCAAAAACAACACTGTTGCAGCAGTAAAAGAAGGAAGTAATTAATGCAGGTGTTGATGAGTGTTAATGATTAAATATGTGAGAACAACAGACACTCTGATCACTGTCTTTTTCACCTTGTCTGTTCATACATATCTACATCATAGGGCGGAATATATTATATTCATAATATCTACAGGACCGAGGCTCTTTGCATTACCATAGAATACATTAATTAATGAATTAATTAATCAGTGTGAAAACACCTGATATACGCAGGCTTTATCAGCTGATTTTTTTTGTTTATTGATTTTACTTTATCAGACCATCAGATATAAATCTATTTGTTTCCTAAATAATATCATTGTTAAATGAAAGGGTTGCATCGATGTCTAAATATTCTCTCTCATCAGCTGTCAGATCAGATCCACACAGTGACACATCACTTTTTTATTAGACAGCTCACTTTCTACGAGATCTGATTGGTCAGGAGGCGGGACTTTAGCACTCGCTAAGATGCTAGCCAGAGAAAAATCTGCTCCCAAGCAGGCTAGTTGTTCAGCATAAGTTACCATGGTGATTTAGCTCTGTAAGAAACTCTAGATACGTAACATACACCCTTTGAAATATGAGTCCTTGTTTTTCTTCCATCTTCATCTTTCAATACATCAGGAACTCCATCACATAGAAAAGGTAAATATGGTATATTAATAAGCTCCACCCACTCTCTCAGAATATATAAATAGATCTGCTATACATCCTATATATCTGGTGGACATGTCAGCTCCTCTAAATAGTCACAAAATCAGTGTGTGTTTGGGTCTGGAACATGTTTGGGTCTTCAGTAAACTACTTAGCATATGTCTCACCTCCCTGTAATGTGATCAGCTTAGAGCTATGAACATAGACTGTTCACATCACTAATGATTAGTCACAGATATACATTGGTTCTAGACTCACACGCTCTGGAAATACTTACTGTACTGTTTTCATTGGCCCATAACAGCATAAATGTAAGAACAAATCTGATCTCTGTTTTAATTTATAGTTTAAAAGTTACTCTTTGATGGAATATTAAACAATTGTTTTTAATGTGACTTCATCATTTTTATTTCACCACGATTGATTATTGAAAATCTTTAACATGAGGCCATTGTAGCTTGGCTCTGTGTCTAATAATGATTTATTGTTTATTAGTTTTTCACTCATAGCATAAAAAATACCATTTCATCAGTGAAAACATTCATTTCTGAAAACACTATTTATTAAATAAAAAAATTCCTTCATTTTCTCATTTTCTTCATTGTCTTTTCCTTCAAAATATATGAATATAAATCAGAGATGAGCAACTGTTATCACAGCAGGGCCACACAAATGTGAATGTCTGATCCAAGGGCCACATTATCAATATTCATGCCAGTATTAAGAATAAAGACAAATCTGAGCATTAACACAACAAAGAACAAATTGTTGTTTTTTTTGTTTTTTTCTTTCTCTAAGTTTTTAGTAGTTTTGTGTATTAATATGTCATTTGGGGAACTTCTGATCATATTTTGTGTATCTCATGAGTCAAATGTACTTTTGTTATTTATTGTGTGTTATATTTACATTTTGCATTTTATTGTTTATTTTCAATCTGTGCTATTTTAAAAAAAAAATTCAGTATTTTTGTAATTTTGTGTTTTTTTTTGTAATTTTGTGTAATTGTTTGTGTCTGATGTCCTTTTGTGTGAACTATGAGTTTTTTTCTGTATATTTTTTAATCTTTTTAGTCTTTGTTGTTGTTGTTGCTTTGAATATTTTTGTTGACATTCTATGCATTTTGCTGTTTTTTTATGTGTTTTTGGAGTTATCTTGTGTATTATGTTCGGATTCATATTAATTCCAAATTCTTGAATTACAATTATTGGTAGATTTGTCTTGTGGAGCCGCACAGAATAAGGTCAAGGGCCACATGTGGCCCCCGGACCATCAGTTGCCTATGTCTGATATATATCATCAATATCATCATCATCATTACAGTATTAATGCTGCATCACTTTTATTCTTGCAGAAAATAAAATAATACATGAATTAAATATTTAAAACAATTTAAAAACAGAGGGCAGTGTTAGTGAGGGGGGAAAACAAGGGAGAGTGAGTTAGGGAGGGAGGGATCTGTATGTAACCACTGTATCCTTGTAGCTATCACTCTTTGAATCAATAGTGTCCCATTACATTTGTTATTTGATTTGTATTAACCTTCCTGCAGCTTCACTTTCATTTTTTCCGCTCATTTCTCACACGTCTCACCTCCTGCTCGTGCAAATGCAGATGATTTAATATCACACGTAGATATTCTGCTCATGTTTCAGAAATCTGTTTAAGTGTAAAAGGAAAAGTCAGTCATTATTATTAATGCTATGAATTATTGACATGATTCACCCACGTGTAACTCTGCTTTAATTACCTCAATAATGGCAATGAGAGCTTTAGAAGCTCTTTATTTATCTATTTATTTATTATTATTATTATTATTATTATTATTATAGGCACAAACAATGTGTTCTCTCTCTCTCTTTCATTTGCTTTTCACGTCTCAAAAGCTCTCGGTCTCTCATTGTCTGGCGTGACACAAGCCAATCAGTGTTCCCCTCTTTTCATCTGTGTTGAAAAATAATTAAAAAGACAGAGCTGAATTGTGTACAAGCTGATTCCGCTGTTCGCTAAGCCCCCCTCCCTCCCCCCCTCCTCACCCTTTTCTCAATAATATGTTCACTTCTGTTTAAGATTGAGATCAAATAGTTCCTCCTAGAGCCGGAGTAATTAGATTTCACTATGTAAATGTCCTGTGAAGCGTATATTGTGAGTGTGAGAGAGTGTTTTCAGCGTTTGTTTGCTGCACTGCTGCCTCCCTCAGGTCATTGAGGAGGAATCAGTCCACACACACACACACACACACACACACACGCACACACACACACACACACACACACACACACACACACACACACACACACACACACACACACACACACACACACGCACACGCACGCACGCACAAACGCACGCACGCACACGCACACGCACACACGCACGCACGCACACGCACACGCACACACTTATTATGAAAACATTGAAATAGGTGTATTATGAGGGAAATAACTCAATATTATCATTTAAATTCAAATATGGCTGCCAGTTTAACATGAGAGACCGAGAGAGAACTATAATAATAATAATAATAATAATAATAATAAAATAAACATATTAAACAAATACACGTGGGTGAATCATGGCAATAATTCATAGCATTAATAATAATGACTGACTTTTCCTTTTACACTTAAACAGATTTCACAAACATGAGCAGAATATCTACGTGTGATATTAAAACATCTACGTTTTACAAAAAGTGCAACAGAAAACAAGCTTAAAATCTATAAGAACATTAAAATCATCAACAAACATCATCAACAACATGACCATAAATCTCTCTCAATCATATACAGTAGAGAAAAATAGTTCCTTTAACTTTGATTTAAAAATGTTCACATGTGATGCTGACTTCAGCTCTGCTGCAGTTTGTTCCACTTCTTTGCAGCATAACAACTAAAAGCAGCATCACCATGTTTACTGTGAGCTCTGGGCTCCACTATCTGACCTGTGTCCATAGATCTCAGAGACCTGCTGGGTTCATACCTGACTAACATCTCACTGATGTATTCTGGACCAAACCCATTCACACATTTATAACCAGCAGCAGAACTTTACATTCTCCTCTGAGGCTGACTGGGAGCCAGTGTAAAGACTTTAAAACTGGACTAATGTGTTCTGACCTCTTTGTTCTGGTTCAGACCTGAGCTGCAGCGTTCTGAACCAGCTGTAGATGTTTGATGAAGACCATTACAATAGTCCAGTCTGCTGGAGATAAAAGCATGGACCAGTTTCTCCTGATCTTTCTGAGTCATTAAACCTTTCACTCTGGAGATGTTCTTTAGGTGGTAGAAGATGTTTTTGTGATAGATTTGATCTGATGCTGAATGTCAGATCTGAGTCAATCAGAACACCAAGGTTTTTGACTTGGTCTTTATCTTCTAAAGATCCAGACTCAGATACTTGCTGACAGCAGTCCTCTTTTCCTTGTTACCAAAGACAATCACCTCCATCTTGTCATGGTTTAGTTGAAGGAAGTTTTCACTCATCCATCAGTTTATGGATTAAAGGAGCAAAAATGTGGCAAGAAAAAGTGATGAAAATAGGTTAAAATACGATAAGTTTGGTGCAGTTGCAGAAAAAGTGTAAAAATAAGCAAAATAAGTGTCAAATTATTAAAAAATAAATACATTCCTAGTTTCTTGAAGACATCTATGACCCCCTCCTGGTGTCTTGTGACACCAAGACACCATAAATGTCAATTTTTCTTTATTATTTTTTCATTTATTTCTTCTATAAAACAATGAAGACACACTATTAGTGTCTATACCTGAGATTATCATTGCATGTGTTGTTTTTTATGTGAATGTGATCTTTTTCAGGTTTGGAGGTGGGGGTTGAAGACGACAGGGAGGGGGAGTTGGGGGGGGGGGACGACAGCTATTGTCTGGAGGAGACAAAAGAAGTAGTGACATCACTAATGTTTCAAGGAAGACAGAGGAAAGTAAACAGCAGGCTTCCTTATTATTGTGTGCTTACAGTTTAAAGGCCTGGAAAAGAGAGCATATGTTAGGCTGAGGGCTACGGCCCCCCCGCCCCTGTCAAAGCGACTGCTGCTGTAAAACTATTACGCTCCTATTAACATATATTTTATTAATTGCCCTATCAGCGTGGAAACACAAAGACACGTAAACCCTGACACATTTCCAACAGCGCAGCGTTCTCACAGATCACGACAGCTGAAGGAATCAGGTCAGATTATATCAGCATGGACAACTCAACACACTGGTTTGCTATTGATAGCAGCGATCAATTCAATTAATCCTCCCTCTCACAACGCTGGATGTCTGATGAGATTCTGTTTTGTCATTTACTGTTTGACTGCTGACCATAACGTCAGCTACTATTTGAAGGTTTAACACAGGTTGTATTCATTCCACTGAATAATACCGTATCCATTGTTACCTTATTAATACCACATGCAGCCCTCGGACTAGTTTTATCTGACGTACGAAATGACAAGAAGCAAGAATACAAAGAATTCTAACATTGCAGGAAAATACAGTGAAAGATAAGAAAAACACAAAAAACTCCAAAAACACACAAAAATGATCAAAATTACAACAGCAGTACACAATATTACGCCAAATAACACAAAACAAGAACAAAAATTGACAAAGCAACAATAGTAATACATAAAATTACAAGATAAACACAGAAAATACTCCAAAAACACACAAAACTACTAGAAAAATTAACAAAATGACAACAGTAATACACAAAACTACTCCAATTAACACAAAACAAAAACAAGAATGCACAGAGTTAAAAGAAAAACACAGAAAATACTCCAAAAACACACAAAACTACTATGAAATGGAAAAAAATACACAAATTTACTCCAAATAACACAAAACTACAACAAATGTACAAGAAAAAACACAGACCATGCTCCAACAACACACAAAACTATAAAAAAAAAAAAAAATGAACAAATTGACTCCAAAATATATTCAATATTACAGAAAAAGACAACAAAAGTACAAAAAGACAAGAAAAACACAAAAGATGACACTCACAGTACTAACAAATGAGCAAAACAACAACAGAATTGCACAATATAAAAAACATACATTTTAAAGGGAAAATACACAAAAGGACAACAGAAATACACAGAATTACTATAAAAAGGTTTTGTTCTTTCCTGTATTATTGCTCAGATTGGTCATTATTTTAATGCTGAGTCATGAACGTTGATAACGTGGCCCTTCCTGTGCCATATACACTTAACCTGTTTAATAAATGATTAATTTTGCTGTTGCATTGTTCAACATAAATTGGGCTCCATTTAGTCTTTATTTTATCTTATTTTTCTGCCACTTTGGTACTTAAACATTTCTTTTGAACTGTTTTAAAACTAAATACCAGTTTTGTGTTCAGTCATTTTTTAAAAGGCCAAAACCTGTTATTATTGAGCTTTAAACTTTAGAAATTTCACTAAAAATTAATAATTGATTTACCCGTTTCACATAAACCACCACAATATACTGTATATTCATACATGAGCTAATAGCTAACTGCTAACTGCTGAAAGCTAGCCTTAGCTAACTTGTTGTATTGTCTGTTAGCTTAACAGTATATAGTAATATTCAGAAATATTCTATTACTGTTGGCTACATAGTTACAGAGATTGTTCATTTTTTAAACCTGGTAGCAGGGTTGGGGTCAATTACATTTTTCAATTACAATTACGTCTTCAATTACCCAAGTTCAATTACAATTATAATGACTGACATGTTTTTACATTTACAATTAAAATGACAGTTTATTCCACTTTAAGTTAATTATGTTCTCAATGACTACATTTCATTAACAATGAATCACAATTACTGAGCCTTTAATAAATAACCTTATAAAACATAACCTTCCTGTTGTGTTAGCTTTGTTTGCTATTGATAGCAGCGATCAATTCAATTAATCCTCCCTCTCTCATACTACGCTGGATGTCAATTACTGTTTAATGTATGCATTTGATTTTTCTTCATTGTTGGTGCAGAAACTGTTTCATAATTATTGCCTCACAGCTTTTCTATTTCCTCTGAGTAATTGGACTGCCCCGTTAGATTATCCGCTCTAAATTGCAATACTAATTATAAAGCCTAACAGTTGTGTCGCATCAATAGTCTATTAGGATTAATTAAGATAGGAAGTGACAGCTGACGATTAAAGCGCATCAGTCGCAGTTCAACGACGTAGAGGTCAAACCGTGTCGGAGGAAAAAAAAAAGATGTAAACGCGACAACGTGACGATCCGACACGTGTAGCGTGTATTTATATTTCATCGCATCCAGATTTAGACGCAGTCCAGCGTCGTCGTGTCTCAACAGCAGAAAAAAAAAAAAACTGATTCTGTAATTGATTGTGTGTCTAATTACAAAGCATACGATTAATGGAAGTTATTGATAGTTGATTATGTTGCCTTTTAACCCGCGGGAGCGTGTCCGTCTGCTCCCAGAGGAGACGTGTGTCCTTCTAATGATGGAAATGACTTTTAGATAACGAGAGTGTCCCAGACTATCAGCTGTGTTTACACACTCACCCTTTGTATCTCCTGCTCTAATTATATATCTGCACATCACTGTGAGACTCAAAGAGCATCCTATTTATAATAATAATCACCTACAACTATGTGTTTATTAATTCATTTTAACTCAAACAACCACACACGGCAAAATAACGAGAATAAAGTCGAAATGTCAAGATTAAAGTTCAAACGATGAGAATAGAGTTGGAATAAAATGTTGAGATTAAAGTTAAACTTTTCAAGATTAAAGTCAAAATGTTAAGAATAAAGTTGAAATTTTGAGAATAAAGTCAAAAATATAAATTTGAGATTAAAGTCAAAATGTCGAGATTCAAGTTGAAAAAGCAATATTAAAATTGAAATGTTGAGATTAAAGTTGAAATATGTCGAGATTAAAGTCGAAAATGTTGGAATTAAAGTCAAAATGTCGGAAGTTTTTATTTTTCATTTTTTTTTTTGTTTTATTCAGTTTATTTCCGACATGGTTGCATTCACAGAAGTTTTGTTATTCCTTTTTTTTTTTTTTTGTACATGCCGAAAAAGGAGAAGAGAGAAGCAGTTTGCTTATCCAAGTCCCATCCCCTAAATAAAGAATAGAGTTGAAATGTTGGGATTAAAGTTAAAATGTAAAGAATAAATTCAAAATTACAAGATCAAAGTCAAAATGTTGAGATTAAAGTGGAAATGTTGAATGAAGTTGAAATTGTCGAGATTAAAGTCAAAATGTCAAGAATAAAGTCGAAATGTTGGTATTAAAGTTAAAAAGTTTAGATTAAAGTTTAAAATTTGCAGATAAAGTTGAAATTTTGAGAATAAAGTTTAAATATGTCAAGATTAAAGTCGTAAATGTTGGAATTAAAGTCAAAATTACGAGATCAAAGTCAAAATGTTGGGATTAAAGTGGAAATGTTGAGAATAAAGTTGAAATATGTTGAGATTAAAGTCAGCAAAAAATTGAGAAAACAGGATTTTTGAAAAAAATAAATAAAAATCTGTCAGTGACTTTGAAGCATTTTTTTGCTTTATTGAAAACTATAACATCTGAACATTGGTTTCCTTCTAAAAAAAACAACAACACTGAGACAAGGCTTTTGATGGAAAATTTTTCATTATTTTGCTATCTGACTCACAGTTGAATGTTTTGCTGACTGTATTTTGTATCTGCTGCCCCTCCCCCAACCACCAACCTCAATACTTCATCTTAATCCCTGGCTAATCTGTCATTTAAAGGTGTGCTGCTGCCACCTTTAGGGCACAGGTGGTCACTACATCAACAGAGAAGCATTATATTCACAGTAGAACTCCGTCACACTGTATCCTAGCAACTTCCGTGAAAAAACGCAATTGACGTAATATTATGTCAATGGCACTGAGCGTTTGGAAATGACGTACGTCAATGGCACTGAGTGAGTTAAAGTCAAAATGTTGAGATTAAAGTAAAAAATACCAAATTAAAGCCAAAATGTCGAGATTAAAGTTGAAATGTTGAGATTAAAGTCGAATAAACAAGAATAAAGTTGAAATGGGGAATATAAAGATACAATTTTTGAGAATAAAGTTAAAATATGTCAAGATTAAAGTCAAAATGTAAATATTAAAGTCAAATTGTCAAGAATAAAGTCTATATGCCGGTATTTATTTATTTGTTTAACTACAGCTATAATTAAATCATTATTTTTAATTTATTATAAATTACGTGATTACAATTATAATTGAGAACAATCCTGCTGGTAATTATTGACTATCATGATTCATTAAACAAATGTTGATCAGATGAATTAATGACTACAGAGATATGTGGAAACCACATGTTTTTCACAACATTATCTCACTAGTGGTTAAAATGTTTAGTATTAAATGTTCACTGTTTGTGTAGCTTTGCTGCTAACTGGGATTGTCAGTAAAATATGCACAGATGTCTTTCTCAATATTATAAACGTTAATGTAATCGTTGGTTGTTGTCGGGGTCAGTGTGAGATAAACCTTGGGTTGCAGAGGAGTGTGTGTGTGTGTGTGTGTGTGTGTGTTTCAGTTGTTGCTACAGTGAGTGTATTTAGTCCAGTATAGGGAGTGTGTGTGTAAGGGCTGGAGTGCCAGGGGGCATACTTACCCTCCAGCTCCCACAGGACCAATGTTATTATTGGTAATATAAGTGATAAATACAGAGTGAGGCCTGCACAAACCTCCACACTCCACTGAGAGTTCTCCCTCTTCTAGATCCACATTGATTTAGCTTAGAAAATAGAAACTTGTATTATTCCTGCAACAGCTATGGAATCAAGTAAGTTTAGGACAGTGTTTCTCAAATGGGGGTACGTGTACGCAACACTACAGGGGTTACGTGAATATTAACAAATTAAAACGTTAAAAATATGGGGTATTATCATGTTTATTTTTTACTGAATAATAAAAAGAACAACAACAAAATACACAAAATGACAACAAACTCACACGAAATGAGAGAAAAACACACAAGATCACTACAAAATACACAAAAATGACAGCGACACATGCAAAACGACACAAAAACACACACACTGAGTGAGAATAATTCAAATAATACCTACAACACACAAAACATGAAATAAGACAAAAAATTAACTGAATAATAAAAAGAACAGACAAACAACAAAATACACAAAAACAACAACAAAAACACACTGTACACTTCTGTAACTCAAGTAATTTCCCCCTTTCTGATATTTCTGATTCTGATATATGTGTATATGTAATAAAGTTATGTTATTAGGGGAAATTATATTTCCTGCCCCACAATTTAATGTAAAAAAGATTCAAAATTATATAAATGTCAGAATTCTCCAAAATACTTTAATAATCTTGTTACATTATTATCAGTTTCTACATTTTTAGAGGGGGTCGTTTTTTAACTGTATATCGTGCTCTAACAAGGAGCAATGCTAATGCTAATGCTAAACTACTGTCAATATAAATATTTCCCACACTATAATGGAATGAAAAGAGAAATATAAGCATGTTGTAAAAGTGTTTCTTTTGCCTGTTTTTGGCCCCTGGCATCAGGCTTATTGGGCACAAAGAGTGCATTGTTAGCATTGTTAGCATTGTTAGCAGAGCCATTAGCAGCACTCTGACAACACAAAACGCTCCCGGGAGTTCATCAGACTCATGTCATGTGACCTCGCTGGGTTCTGAAGGAAGAGAAGAAGAACGTTCTGAATGGACAGCTTTTCCAAATGCTTTGAATTCCTTTAAGGAATAAATAGGACAGATGCTAGAAAAAGAAATGGACGTGGCCTATAAAGTGTAAGTGGTTTCTTGATGCCCATTTCTTCACAGGGACCACATTAAGGAGACACTTTTTTATTGATGGCTGCACACAGAAAAAATTAAATAAAAAAGGGTAAAGAGTGCACACAATTAGGAGTCAATTGAAGCACTAGGGGATTAAAGTTGGTATATTTTAGCTCTTTAGCTTTAGGTCTTTCCATTTTGGAGACACAAAGAAGAAGAAAGGCTTTGAGTGTTTATTCTTAAACACCCCTTTCTCCCTCTCTTCTTCTTTTATTTACTCTTCTTCTGTTATTAGGGAGGATGTCGGACTCATCCTCACTATTGTTGTCCGTTTTTTTTAACGTCTCCTACACAGTTTGTCCCATTTTGACAAATAATCCATCAAAAAACTCAGCTTGTATTTTTATAACTTGTAAACTTTTTGACTTATTTTGACATTTTTTCTTTCCCATTCATTTCTATTGGAAACATCAGCTTTTTCAACCTTTTCCACTCATTTCAGTGTCCATACCAGCCTGTCATTGTCCGATCCCGTTAGATCTGTGGAGATAAGCAGGTCTGGTCCTGGTCAGTAGATGATGGAGACCACTGAGAGTTCCAGGGGCCACAGTGGGGGACAGTCACCCCAGTGGTATCTGTCATTGTGTCCTTGGGCAAGGCACTTCACCTACATTGCCTAGTATGAATGTAGTGTGTTAGTGAGTGTTGGTGGTGGACAGAGGGTACAATGGTTCACTATGACAGCCTCGCTTCTGTCAGTCTGCCCCAGTGCAGCTGTGGCTACAATAGTAGCTTACCACCACTAAGTGTGAAGTGAAAGAATAATCCCTTAGTTCTGTAAAAATGACTTTGTGTCCAAATAAGCGCTATATAAAATTTATGCATTATTATTATTTCTACCTTTTTCAACCCATTTCAATCCATTTCAACTTTGTCATTATAACATTTTTAAACCTTTTCAACAACTTATTTAATAATAATGCTAGACTGATGCTAATGCTAGGTTCATGCTATTGCTAGGCTAATGCTAACACTAGGCTAATGGAATGTTCACGCTTTTTCACAACTGAATCTGTTGACAGAGCGGATCCTTTCACATCCTGCATGCGCGTAGATTACAGGTACGTCACTTCCTTTACTCACAATCCTTTACGACAGAGCTGTTGGGACGTGATATTTGAGTGTAAACTGACCATAGGATGTTTGTTAAATATATTAATAGTACACATTTAAATATGTGACTGTTTTGTGGTGTTCTTAATTTTTTTTTTTTTTTTTGCACAACATTAACAATCAAAAACCAGATAGAAAATAAGATTAAAAAAAAACAAACAAAATAAATCGGAATTCACTCAAAACATACATTTCTAATTACTCTTTAAAAAGCAGGGTTTCAACCTTTTAAATAGTACACAAACTGTCGTAAAATAGGCCGACCGGATGTAGACGTGTTTCGCGGATGCGTTAAAAGGATCTGCCCTGTGAAAGGATTCGGTAGTGACAATGTTATACGAATGCCAATGCTAAAGCTAGCTATTGCCAATGTTAATGCTAACGATAGGCTGATGGAATGCTAATGCTATGCGAAAACAAAGCTAATAATATGCTAATGCAAATGTATGCTAATGCTAATTTATGCTAAGGCTAATATTAAGCTAATGCAGTGAGATGCAGGCCAGCACCTGCATCCTCACTTGCATTTTTTTCAGGAGATGCAAATATTCTAGTTTACTCTCATTTGATCTTGTTATCAGCTGCTTTTATCCCCCCTGTTGATGTTAACAACGACCTCTCTTTGGAACAGATGTATTACTTATGACATCCCAGTTTTCATGCGTTCACAATTTCTACATTAGACTTTAAATCTCTGCAGCTGGAATCTCACGGCTGAGTTAACGCGAGCCCATGAAATATTGAAGCGTTCGGAGCCAGTGGCAGGAAGGCATGGCAGGTTGAGGCGAGTTCATGTCCAAAGCTCGGCTTCAGATTCACACACATCCCAATAGGAGCTAGTGTACGTACGACTGCAGGAAAAAAGCACTAATAAAACTTTCATCAAAATGAGACGGGGATATTGCTATAGCATTCTTCCCAAGCATCAGTATGAAATCTTAATCTGAGTTAATGGAAGAGATATAAAAGCCTTTCTCAATTCAAACACAAGTGGTGCATAATTTATAAATTATTGTCAGTAAAGTGATTCCGCTCTGAGATTTGCTCTTTTTCTAGATGGATGTGAACTCAGCGAGACAATAAGTAAACACTGTGTTTTTGACCTCTAACGCCAGGAGATTTTACAGTAGAGCTGTCGATATAATCCGCCGCTAAACTTCTATCTTTTTCTTTTTTTTTTAAAGCTAAAGCTTTACTGCAGCACTCAGAGCAATGGAAGTGCTCGTCGAGGCCAAACCAGTGCACGATGAGTAAATAAAAGCGCCTCAGGAGGACGGAGTGTAAGAATCCTTTTGTCCTAAAGGTTGACAGTTTGCTAAAAGCTCCGTAATGTCTCTACCATGTTGCTTATTCCGAATAAAGCCTTTCCTTTCCGCCCCCTTTCATTTACCCACCGTGGTGCTTTCTGTCTTTCTCTTTTCTTTTTTGAAAACTCCAATTACACAAGCTGTGTTTGCGTGGCACGCTGGATGTTTAATTCACTGTGACAGCGCTGGTCTTCCTGGTGCATGTGGAGCGTAATAGAAGCGCTGTCCCATGCTGGAGAACATTATTCACTAATGTAGTCTCAGCGTGTCCAGCGTACAGCTCAGGGTTGTTCCTACTCCACTACATGGCAGGGAACAGGCTCTGATTAGGATTAGCACATGTACTGGTCCCCACACACACACTTCACACACACACACACACACACACACACTCCCTGAAGACCGCCTCCTCGTTCAATCAACCTTTCTTCACACTCCAATGTATGAGCTTTGCCTTCATGCACATTCTTACAGGATAATATGCTACATAACTCATTATTATGGGATAGGGGTGTTAATGACATAGTGTGTGTGTGTGTATAATGCAATCGGTGTGTCTGTACCTTGATCCGTGTGTGTGTTTCAATCTGTGTGTGTAGAATAAGGGTTTGTAAACTAAGTTGTGTGTATGTCTGTATTAACATCTGTATGAGTGTGTCATCAAACTGGGACATTCTATTGGCTGTCTCTGGACATGTGACTTCTGAAACATATTTGGATAAATCTAACTTTTTTAAACTTGTAACTCGTGTAATAACGCTAGAAACAACAGTTGTTGCTGATATCAAGTGACAGACCCTCCAATCAGAGGCCAACTCATAATAGACTTAAAAATATAGCTATATATACAGTATAAAAATCTATTGATATGTTTGTTAGAATAAATGAAGCAGTTTATGTTCAAAGTGATCGTTTCCCCTGTTCTTCTTTTTCTGATTTTTTTTGGCTTAGTTTCCTCGTTTATGAATCCTAATTCTACACACAGATTGAAACACATACGGATCAAGGTACAGACACACAGATTGTATTAAAATTGTTTTGTTACAATCCTGTCAATGCATGCACGTAGACTACGTCACTTCTTTCACTCACGATCTTTACGTCAGGAACTGGGACGTTATATTTAAATATAAACCGACCATACAACTTTTGTTAAATATTTTAATAGTAGACATGTAAATAGGACTGTTTTGTGGTGTTTTAAATTTTTATTAAAACAAAAAGACTAAAAGGAAAAACCACCGCAAGACGATATACAAAAACGGATAAAAACACAATACAAAACACTGACAGTCAAAAATCAAACAGAAAATAAAATAAAAAAACAAAATAAATTGGAATTCACAGAAAATACATACATATGTTTCTAATTATCTTTAAATAGCGGTGTTTCAACCTTTTAAATAGTACACAAACTGCCGTAAAATAGTCCAACAGGATGTGGATGCATTTCGCGCATGCGTTATATGATTCAAAATGATCAGGCCCGTGAAAGGTTTGGGCACTGACACTAGCTGCTACATGTTTAGGCTAATGCTAGCAAATAATGATGTTAATGACCGCTATTGCTAGCTAATGCTAATGACAGCTAATGCAGTGTGACGTGGGACAGCACCTGCATCCTCACTTGCATTGTCTTCAGGAAATGCAAATATTTTAGTTGCATTTGTTGTCAGTTGATGTTTCCTCACATTGTGTTTTTTAACAAACTAAACCTGTGCTTTTTACAAATGTAGTCACACAAACGTGATGAGACGAGAAAGATTATTTTCATAAAATGAGTTGAATCCAATAAAAGGTTTGAAATATTGTAGCGTCTTGGTCTGCAGCTAAAGCTGTGAATATAAACACATCTAGGTCAACAGTTGTTAGCAATCAGCCATAAAACCCTCCATGATGTTTGTGTCACTAAATGGCAAAGAGTGAAGTCGCTCGCGTACACTGGAGGATGTGTTTTATACGTCGTCGAGGGAGGGTCTCACTGGATGTTCCTGGATCTGACAGCGTGTGCACGGCTGGCTGAGCTCAGTCTATCCAAGGTGATAAAAGCATTAAAAAGGAGACATGAATGTTAGATGCTGCTGACGTCTACACAGCAAACTTATTTAGGACACCAGCATCTCAACGTTAATGTAAATACATAGATCTGATGTGTTTCTCAGACTCTGATGAGCTCCAGGAAGCCTTAATGGTTAGAAATACAGTACGACTGTTAATTACACACTATGTTTGGGCTGTTGTCATAGGTGATGAAAACTAAGCTTTAAACCTTTATTATTAGTGAGGCTGCAGAAGGCTTTGCTAATGTTAAGCTAATACTATTACTTGGCTAATGCTAAGTTGGTGCCAATGCTAGGTTAATGACATTGCTTGGCTAATGATTAGTTAATTCTAATGCTAGGTTATTGTTATAGCTAGGTGTATGTTAATGCTAGGTCAGTGCTATATCGAGGCTAATGCTAGGTTAATTCTAATGTTAGACCAATGCTAATATTAGGCTAATTATAGGTTAATGCTATGTCTAGGCTAATGTTAATGCTAAATTAATTCTAATGTTAAACTAATGCTAATGTGAGGCTAATGCTAGACTAACAAAGTCTCTGGTCTTTTTGAGAGAGCAGACGTGTTTTCATTCGCTCCGATAACACGACCTTGGCTACAGCTGGCTACAGCTGAACAGCCTGAAAAATTGGGCCCAAGACTGAAGGAAAATGGTGAAAAAACCGCAGGGAGGCCCTTCAGAACCCAATTCGGGTTTGGAAGAGGTCAAGGAGATGATACGCGAGGGTCTATGAAACCTATCTGCCGAGATAAAGTCATTGGAAAAGACGCTGGAAAACTCACTGGAAAACCTACAAAGCGAAGCAAAGGTACTGAAAGAAAAGAATGAAAGAAATGCTGAAGAGATAAAATTGTTGAACGCCAGGGTTGAACAGCTGGAACAAAAGGAAAGAGAGAAAGATGTCATCATCACAGGCCTAAAGATAAAACCCAGGAGTTACGCGAGTGACGAAGAAACAAAATCGATTGAACAACAGGTCATTGACTACCTGGAGTCGAAGGACATTGTCCTGAACCCTGACAACATCAACTCCTGCCATCTCCTGCCGAAGAAAAATGATAACAGAGCTGTAAAAATAACCTTCACGAATATGAAATTCAAAGGAGAACTACTGAAGCAAGGAAGAAAGCTGAAGGAAATGAAGGTTTTTATTAATGAAAGCCTGACAAAAAAAATGCAAGCATGGCATGGAAGGCACGCCAAATGAAAAAAGGAGGAAAGATTCTAAAGACGTGGACAAGGAACTGCAGGATTTACATCACACTACTGGGAGAAGAGAACGGAATACCAATCCTCATCAAAACGATGGAAGACTTGGGAAAATATGAAGGATCCACCTAAACAACAACATTACTGATGGTAATCATGGATATGGACCCAGATCTATATAAACACTGGAAACAAAACTCAGACTGTGATTATTTTACGGAGACTGAATTAAATGTGGAAACCAAGAGTAAAAAAGGTCTGTCATTTATTCATTTCAATTGCTAGGTGGTGGGGTGATTAAGGATTACATTAAATTTAAATTCAAAGTGTTTATTGTCATATGTGCAGTTAGAAACACGTTTTCCTGTCCAATGAAATTACTACCTTGCTTATGAACTAAGATATAATAATGCGTTTATACAAGTTCAATCTAACAGTGGAAAATACAACACTGCCAATAGAACTAACAACAGCTGGATTAACCTTGATGTAGAGACAAAACAAGCTGCAAACAAAAAGAGACATTCCTGAGTGGTGAAATTATGGATGAAAACGGAAAAACCTTCCAAACACCTTCGAAAGAGGAACTATTCTTGAACTGGAGGAATGCTAACAACGTCTGGCAGGGAACAAGGCCAACACGAACAATGATAGAGAGGAGGAGGAATAAAATAAAAAAATAAATAAAAAAGACAACACTGACTACAGATGAGAATACACAAAAAAGGACTGTTCAGAACAACTCAAGAATGTTTGCCCAGAGAGACATGTAAACCCATGTAAATTTGCGATGGTTAAACAGGGGACGGGACCCAGATAAGCAAACTGCTTCTCTCTTCTCCTTTTTTGGCATGTACAAAAAAAAAAAGTGAATGTAACCAGGTCGGAAATAAACTGAATAAATAAATAAAATAAAAAATAATTCTAGGTTAATGCTAAGCTAACACAGTGCGACACAGGCCAGCATATGTACCCTCACTTGCATTTTCTTCAGGAAATGCAAATATTCTCATTAGAAAGTGATATTACTTGTTCTGTTGCTTATTGCTACTAAATCATTAAAGCAAATATTGTGTTGATCATGAGATGAGTGAGATGTGTTATCCACCCACTGAGAGGGGACGTCCTCTATGGCATGGGTGTGCAATCTTTTTTTTCACCAAGGGCCAAATATGAAAAATTACACCAACAGCAGGGCCACTTACTCGAGGTAAGGCATATAGGGATCTATTCTCCCGTCTGGACTTAAGCGCTTTTTTGCAGTTACGCGCTTCTCTCCTACGCGTATTCTCCGGTCCAGGCAGCTGACACGCCCACCACGCGTAATTTGTGAATGAAGGCGGGCTGAAGGAAAGGAGGCGGTGATGTCATTTTTGGGCTGTCTAGAAATCACAGAACATGGAGTTTTACCAACGCTTGTAAAAGTCATTGAAATCTGTGAAAATAATAAATTTCATTTTTAATTTGAAACGCCTTCACTGATAAACAATGTAACAGGTTGATTTGATCAGATCATTGATCAGATTATTGTAGTGTGACTATACATTCTTAAAGTCTCTTGAAAAAGAATCAAACAGTGTATTTATGATTTTTCATATTTCTTCTAGTAAAAAGTGCAGTTAACAATCTGCAGTCATTCTTATCAAAGTGTCTTGAATACAAATCAAACAAAAAACTAAAATATTTTATCATCTTTCATATTTTACATACTTTATACGAGCCATGGGAAAAAATGAGCATGTGTAGACCATTTTTTCATCCGTATTTTCCAAACATCGACCGTCAAAATACGGTGGGGCGGCTCAATGTCAGCGCAGCCAGGATTCGTGCTTGGGCCATAGTCCAGTATCTTATTGGAACTTGCCGTGGGCCAATTAAAAAAGAATGGCGGGCCACAGTGGGCCCGCGGGCTGTAGTTTGGACAACCCTGCTCTATGACACGATACACAATGACTTATAGATTAACAAACTTGTTCATCCTGTTAATGATGAGAGCTAGTTAAGTCACTGCGGCTGGGGAGTCCATGTTGGGTGTCATTAAGATATCTTACAACTTCATCACCAAGGCCCACATTCATAATTCATAATTCAGCCTCATGTCATGTGTGACTAACAGAGCTTTATTGTCAGAGTGCCTTAACGGGGCAAAGTCATGTGGAAAACGCTCGGCGCTGGTCTCTGTGTCCCACCAAGTGGAAGAGTTAAGAAGTGTAAAAGCTGCCTCTTTGGAAACTCTGACGAGAGGAAACACAAACCAGGCGAGGTCACGTGACATTAACAGAGAGAGAGAAAGAGAGAGAGAGGGAGGGAGGGAGGGAAGGGTTTCTCAACCTTCTAACTGCGTGGTGAGGTGAAGCTGCTGTGCTGTTCATCTTTGGAGTCTGGGGTCCCAGAGTGAGTCCGGACTCTGAGCTGGAAGAGGAAGAAGCAGGAAGTGGTCCCTGGACGGGCGACGCCCACTCGCTCACTCAGCGTTGCTTCTTCTGGTGGGACTCACTCGCTCACTGCTTTTCGATCCGTCTCTTTGGCTTCCTCCCCCGTTACCTTTCCATTCCATCCATTTTTTTCCCAACCTCATTTTTCCCACTCTGCTCCAGTCCCCTCATGCATTCATCATCCGACTGGCCCATCCATCTGTTGTCGTCCCACACCATCCAGCCTTGTTATTGTTGTTCTTTCACACTTGGCAGGCCTTATTCACAAATGGTTTGCCGCCTGCTCGACAATATCTCAAACTTTCTCATATCAATTACTGCAGCAGCAGGATGAGGTACTGATGTTCTGCCAGAAAGTGATCATTCACTAGAAGCTGAACACGTCACATACTTTATTATTGATCATCGTCTCAGTGTTCAAATACATTTATTTCTCATCTAATCTGCCTAAAAACTTATTTACCTCCAAAAGTTAAATATACTCCTCGACCAGGTCTGTGTTTGAAATGTCACACTCTACACTGTGCACTACAAACTCTACTGTCTACTCTACCTGTGTCAAACTCATGGCCCGGGGGCCAAAATGCGGCCCATTGGAGCATCCAAGTTAAATGACAGAGGAAACATAAATCATTGCGTGTAGGAAACTCGACAATATTTACAGGTGCTCAAATCACATGATTGCAGTCATTTTTAAAATAAACTTTTCAAAAAACTTAAAATTCTTACAATTTTTTTTAATTTTCCTAAAATGATTACTTAACATTTCCCCTAATTAAATAGAAATTGGTCACAAACCTAGGAAATGTACAGTGTAGACCCTGTTGGGACTGATATCTGTCACTTAGTTATTGGATATTGTCGGTTTCTTATATATTTAGTATTTCAAGTATTACTGTAAACAGAAGTGGAAACTGGGCACAATGATGTTGATATGACTAGTTTTCCTTCATAAAATATGTTTTCCATTTAAAGGATCATAGGACAGAATCTGTGAATAAATAAACATTAATGTGAGGTCTTTTAATGCTAATGGTTGATGAAGTGTTCTAAACCACAGAGAATGAGTTCACACACATTTCTACCTGTTGCCTTCAACAGATTGTGATACATTTAGTTCTGCTGTTCTGGGTACGATTTACCACAGTTCTGCAGACGTGACGTCAAATGACGCTAGTGCACGTTCTCCACGGTTTGGAAATAAACCGTAAATAAAGAAGAATGAGAAGAAGACGTCACAGTGGACTAAACTACTAGTGTTGTGTTCAAGACCACACTATCCGAGACCAAGATTTGCCCGAGACCAGAATGCACCGAGACCAAGACAAGACCAAGACTTTCGGGAGCCGAGACCGAGTCAAGACCATAAAAATTTTTTTTTCAATTTATAAAAAATATATAAATAAATAAAATTATGGCAAGCTTCAACAGTTAAATAACATTCTCTCTTTAATTTTAGTTTATTTTAAATACATTTGACAGACAAAAAAGGTGCCTGCAAAAAATCAACTAAAATATTAAAACTACTACTGCTACTGATAAATTCACAATTATTCTACATATTTGAAAACAAGATTTTTATGTCAGCTGAATGTACAGCAAGTGTTTAAAAGTATTTCTGCCAAGAAATAATGATTCTGATTCTGATTCTTTGAGTTGTTCAGGTCAACAGGTCACAGATTTAATAAGATAATTATTTAGTTTGAAAAAGCCTTTAACAGGTTATTTTATTAATTCACTTAGTTGATATAGTTTAATTTGGTTACTGTAAAATAACTACAATATTAAATTAACAAAGGTTTCTAACTGTAACAGGTAGTTGTGACACTGAATAAAACAAACTCAAACCCTGGAACAGTCATGTGACAAATAGCAATAGTTATTGCTGAGAATTATTATTATTCTGGATACAGTGGAAACAGAAACTATAAAAAATAATTAGATTATGAACCTGTTTATATTGTGGGGAACATATTATATACATAAATGTAATTAGAGTCTAAAGACACAAAAAAGCACCACTTTAAAAAGAAAATAGACTAATATTAGACCTCTTTACAGTTATTTGACTCATTCTGTGCTAGTGCAACTCTGCAGCGATGACGCGCTGGTGACGAAATAAACCAAGATGCCGGCGGCCATGACTACAGCTGATATTATGTAATAAAGCCTTAAAAGACATGGATGTAATGAAAAGAGTGGATGGACAGATGCATAAACATGCGGACTTTCACACAGACACACACGGACTTATTAAACACACACAGACTTATTAAACACACACTGACCTCAGTAAACACGGTAAACGGAACAGGCTTCACCGCTCGGCTGGCACTAGGACCCAGAAGCAGAGTAAGTGCGTCCCCTATCTTGACGGAAAATCCCGAGTCCGGGCAGCCCGAGTCAAAATGCTTCAGAGACCGAGACAAGACCAAGACCTTTAAAATTTGGTCTCGAGACCAAGACCGGTCTTGACTACCACAACACTATAAACTACTGTTTGGTTCTACAGACGTACGCAGAGGCATGTGCACAGGTCTTACAGTAAACAGTCACATGAACGGAGAGTAAATAAATAACTGTGTCACAGTTGGAGTGCTGATCAGGCTCCAACAGTGAAAACCTGATTTATTTCTTAAAGAAATGACATATTTACATTTGTTTTAGTGGTAAACACTGATTTTATTAACAAACAACTGTTAATATCAACGTGAAACACAAACAGGGGTGCAGTGCACCATGGGATGTATTTCTATAATCCATGTATGATAGATAATGATAATCATGTAGTTATTCCTCTGCTCTGGGATCCTGTTCTCACTGTTACAGTTAAAGCTGCATTCTTCAGCAGCTGCAGCAGGAAAGGAAGAACGCTGCACGCTAACCACACCATGTGACCCACTTCTACATATCTGTCTGAACCACACCCGTACGGTGCCGATAAACAGTTGATTATCAATTATGTTAGTGATCATTTTTGCAATGTTGTATACTACTTCTGGAGACAGTCTGTGTATCTAATTCTATTTTTTATCCCCCCCCCACCAACAATAATCTCTTTTTGGCCTAACTTCCTGATTTGCTTTCTCCTTTCTTTCGCCTGACTTGTCGTTGCGCTACAAACTTGGGGCCCGGCCCTCTGGCTCCCATCACAGCACTCACATTTATCTGGTCTAGGTGCTAATTTGTGTGTTTCATGCCTGTACTCACAAGCTTGTTTGCACACCATGCTCCACCTGGGCTTGTCTTGGCCAAACCAGCGGAACGAACAGCGGCTGTGAGAGAAAGATCCCCATGCATGTTTAATTAGAACAGGACACGTTCTGTCTCTGCAGACCTCTCCTTAGAGAGGAAGGGACTCCTGCAACCTCAGCATTACTGTCACATTATTAACTATGGCAAGAAGGAAGGACAAATGAGTTCATATTTAAAGTGAATTCACACAACTGCCATAGTACGATATGGAAGTTGAAGTAGACTATAAATGCTTTTACCTATTGTTTGTAATTCAATGTGTGTGATTCCAAAGGGACGAAGTTCAGCCTCAATCTGTCTGAGCCTAGTTTGAATCGTTCTTTTATCCCAGATCAAGAAACGTATTGCATTGTTTCCTCATCATTTTATGACTTATATCTAACTATGCAGTGTCATCAGGGTCTGACAAGCCCCCACTTAGAAAACCTAAATATAATCATTACCTTTAGATCAACCTTTTCAGCCCCAAAATGAAGGAACCACAGGTTGAACACAGACATGAACATTGAAGAACAGTCATGTGGAGACAGGACCATCTATAAGGGGGAATAAAGGAACAGATTTTTGGGGTCCATCCATAAAGTCAGTAAAATGATGGTCCATTGTTCTATGAATCTGTGATAACCACATTTATTTATTCATCTGAATAATATCCACTGTTATCCAGGAACGTTTATTATTATTTGCTCCATAGTAAACAGAACTTGTGTCAAACTCAAATCCGGCCCTCTGTAATTTCCAATTGGGCCCATAGAAAAAAGCAAAAATGACAAAACATTAATTATTGTGTGAAATTACCAGATAATTCAAATGCATAAATCTCAAATTAACCAATTTAATAAAACTCCACATTTTACTTTGTTTATATCACATGAATGCAGTCATTTTTAATTGCAAATTGTGGAAATAATTCTCAATTTTGCATTTTCTCACAAACAATTTCACAAATTTACTCTAAATCACACAAAAATTTGAAAAAAAATGTAAACATTTTGAAGCTAATTGAAGTGATTTTGAAAACAAGGACACAATGATGTTAAAATTGTTCTTTTTCCCCCCAACCTAAAATCTGCGGCACACTTCAGGTCAAACTGGTCTGTATTTGGCCCCTGAACTAAAATGAGTTTGACAGCTTTGGTATATAGTCGTCCTTCTTTTAATCAGAAATAAAAATGGGTTAAAAGTGACCAAAAATGGTGGAAAAGGTGGAGAAATGGGATTTTAAAACCCACATAAATGTTTTAAAAGTTATAGAGTGGCAAAAAAGGGTTTCAATATTGGAACTTTTAGTTTAAACTGGCAAATCATGTGAATGACAATTCGTGAATGTGGTTAAATTGGCAAAAAATACGCATGAAATATGGTGAAGAGGTTAAAAGTGACAATAATGGAACGTCATATGTGACATTAAGTGTAAAAGTGGTGGAAAGGGTTTATAAGTGCTGAACATGTCTTGGAAGTGGAAAAAATGTGTAGAAAAGGCTTTATAAATTGATGTAGAAGTGTCAGAAATGTAGTAATGTCGCAAAAATGCATTAAAAGGAGCAAAAAATATGGCAAAAAAAAAGTGATGAAAATAGGTTAGAATATGGCAAATTTGGTGTAGTTGCAGAAAAAGGGTAAAAATAAGCAAAAATGGGCTCTAATTTGGGCCTTAGTATATAATCATCATCTTTGTGTTAATCAAAATAAAATGGGTTGGAAGTGACTAAAAATGATGTAAAAGGTGGTGAAATGGGATTAAAAAAAACACAAAAATTGGTTAAAAGTTGCAAATTAGCATGTGCAAAAAAGGACAGAAAAAGTGGTAAAAAAAGGTTCCAAGTCTTGATAGTGGAACAATTATTTAAACTGGCAAATAATTGGCATGCCAAAATGTGAATGTAGTTAAATTGACAAAAAATAAGCAAGAAATATGGTGAAAAAAAGTTAAAAGTGACAATTATGAATCGAAATATGTAACATTAGGTGGAAAAGGGTTTATAAGTGCTGAACATGTTTTAAAAGTGGAAAAAAGTTAATGTTGAAGTTTTAGAAATGGGAGAAATGTAGCAAAAATACATTAAAAGAAGCAAAAATATGGCAAGAAAAAGTGATGAAAATAGGTTCAAATATGGCAAGTTGCATAAAAAAGATTAAAAAAATAATCAAAAATGGGCTCAAATTGTTCAGAAAATATTTTTATTTTCTTTAAGGCATCTGGTGACCCCCTTTCAGTGTCTCGTGACCCCAAGGTTGAGAACCACTGCTTTATACATTTGCATTTTAAGTGTATAAATTGTATAAAAAAAGTTTGTATGTATATACTGTATATATAGGAAGACTATAAGTCTGAAGATATGGAATTAAAACTCACATCATCCATCCATATTTTTAATCATTTTTCCGACAACGATGTATTTATTTAAACTGAGTGAGGCTGCATGAAACCTTGTCTCTGCCTCTGCAATTATAATAAACTAGTACAGTGTCCATTGGAACTACGTATTCATAGAGTGGGAGGAGCTTAAGTAGAGCTGTCAATTATGGCCCAATGAGAATATGTTTGAAGGTTGGATGTACACAGAGGTGTACATTGTACTCTGTGTTATAAAGGATTTATTTGTATGTAAAATAGTGTGTGTGACTTCCCTGGTTTAATTCTATGAGACATGCAGATGATAAATTGATAAATAAAGTTCGCACCAATGCGGTGGTTTAGGTATAATCTCATAACAAAAACATGAATTCGTACAAAAACGCATGATTTAAAGGAAGTTTGGGGTCAGGGGAATAATTTTAAATAACCATAAAATATTAACGTAAGTTTTAGCAGCACAAAAATGTTTTCACTTTCTTTTTTAAACCCAAACAAACTGTGACACAGTGACGTCATGAACCAGTGAACCAGAAGTACCGCGATCAATACCAAGAGAGAGTCATAATCTTAAATTTAAAATAAATGTTTTGCAACACCAAACTACTCCAAAATAGCGGATACACACACTCTGGCTATGTGCAAGTGGTTGAACAGACGCCGCATCGGGAAGATATTTGCTCCACACACACACACACACACACACACACACACACACACACACACACACACACACACACACACACACACACACACACACACACACACACACACACACACACACACACACACACACACACACACACACACACACACACACACACACACACACACACACACACACACACACACACACACACACACACACACACACACACACACACACACACACACACACACACACACACGCAGAACTTCCTTGCTTTTATAGAGAGATGCAGACGTTATTAATTTGTTTTAATGAGAAAGTAGTAGGGGTGCAACAATTGCAATTTTTTGGTGATACTGATACTGATTTTTAAAGAGCATGCACCTTGAATATTCCAATCTTTTTTATTGTAAAACATTGAAGAATATCCAGAAAACAATACAAACATGTTGTTTTAACTGCACATGAGGTAGTTATCTCAAATATAAATGAAAAGTTTAGAACATTGCTGTCCAAAATACTAAATTATATAACTTGCCTTAGCATTTCATTTTTCACATTTTAAAAACAAACTAAAGGTGTCCATCAAGTTACACTGCAGACCTGTTTACAGCTCTTTACCAAAAATAAAGTAAAAATCAATAAAATTGGCACCGATCGATCGGTGCATCCTTAGAAAGAAGTCCTTTCACCGTTCAATCATTACCATGACAACCAAGGATGCTCCAATAATCAAACTGATCCTCAAAGTAACGCAGTCTACACTCCAAGATATTTACATTGTTTGTGCTACGAACACCTGATGCAAAAAGTCGACAAAATGACATTTCGTAATAACAGCAAATTCAGAATCTTATCTTTTATTCCATATATTCAGACTTTCATTTTATATATTCAAATTTTTCTTATATAAAGTCAAAATTTCATAAATATTCAGACTTCCATTCATTGCAATCAATATATATTTAATTTCCTAAACAGCTTGCCATTATATATAAACATTATCTGACTTTTAATGCTGAGATGTGAGAAAATCATGAGTTACAGATAAACGTTCTGTTTGAAGGATTCATTCAGCTTTATTGATTGAAATTCTGTTTGAGTGATGACGAGCTAATCAACCCGCTGTCAAAACTGTTAATAAAGCCATCAGTGCTGAGGCTGAAAAATACATAACATTATAAATATAGTTTATATATAAGCTATTTAAGGCTCTGGCTTCAGCTAAACGATAACTGTAGTGATTAAACAAAGACTTCAGTTAATGGAAACATCACAGAATTCATCACATCACCTGTTTAATACAATATTAATATGAATATTTTCAATTCATATAAAGTGACCAGAAAAACTATTTAGGGTTAAATTTGCTGGTGAAAAATACCACACAGGCTAAAAAATTGTGTGTATCACAAACATAGTGTCTCCAAAGGTAAATACACAAAATGACACAAATAACACAAATAACACAGAAATACACAAAAGAACAACACAAATATTTAATAGGAAAACAAAACACACAAAAGCAGAAAAGAACGCACAATGGGACAAAAAAAATACATAAAAAAACTACAAAATCATACAAAGAGAATTAAATAAAGAACAAAAATACACAAAATGAGTACAAAAACACAAATTAACAGAAAAAATGTGTATTTCTCTGTTAATTTGTGTTATGTCATTTTAAGTATTTCTTGCTGTCATTTTGTGCATTTACCTTTGGGGATGCTACTGTAGTTGCCCATGTTTGTGATATAGATATATGCACAAAAACAACAATAATACACAAATGGAACACAAAAAGAGGAACAAAAATAAACAATGGAACAACAAAAAAGAACTTACAGACCAAAAAATACACAAAATGACTCAAAGACATCCAGAATTATCAAAAGCAAAACAAAATACACAAAAGGATGAAAGTTATACACAATGGGACATTTATTAACTAAGGGACAGCACGTGTGAGTGAGAACGCACTTAGTGATCATTTAACTGAGCTTTACATGTTCTGAGAAGTAGAGAAAGAAACAACTCCTAAAACAAGTATTTTAATACTAAATAAACTATAAAATAAAAATACATACATGCATCAATATAGGTAATATTGTAATTTTCTATATTGCTAAAACAGAAACGCCCTGACCTACGTGCTGGTACCTCTTTGTGTCACAAACCATACAGTCATTCTCCAACAAGCAGAATGGCAACATTAAAATGCAAAATGTAATATTAAGATGGACATTCTGTAAAGTTATTTGTGATGTTTTCTTGAATTTAGCATTAACATGAGAAATGGTGACATAGGGCTAACAATCTAAATTTAATTAATAAAACAGATCCTCCACTGTTTTTACAAGTTTGGCCTAAAATCATTAAAATGTCTTTATTAGTAGATCTATGTCTAACAAAACATTAATATGCACAATATTAATTTACTTTTCTTTTATAAAAAGGACTACTTTACAGTTTTAGAGCCTGAGTTCCTCCATCTTGAAATCACATGATTGATGATGTCACACGGCCCCACTGTCTGTAAACATCCCATTGTTTTCTATTGGAGTGAAACATTCAGCCTGATTTATTGATCATTTAACAGCTTTTTACATCATTTGTTAGTGAAACATTCTGCTGACACGCTCTCGTGGCTAAAGTTAGCGAGTAATCACAGACTGTTGAAGGACTTCCACCTAAAAGTCTCATCTTCATAATTTGTGCATCTTCAACAGTCCGTAATTACTCGCTAACTTCAGCCACCAGAGCGTCTCAGCGCACAGTTTAAGGGAGAGTAAAGGTCCCTTAGGACAGCTCTTCTCTACTTGTAGAGACTACAGTGGTTTGCCTCGTATATAAATGGTAGAAATTTTAATGTGGCTTTTAATGATGTAATGTCCAATGTGTCCACCCTGTCATGTGGAGTACCCCAGGGCTCTGTTCTGGGGCCTGTTTTGTTTTTATTGTACCTGATGCCTCTTGGTCGGTTGATCCGTGGTTTTAAAAATGTTTCTTATCATTTTTATGCTGATGATATCCAGTTATACTGCTCTTTTAATGACTCAGAGTTTCACTTTTTACCTGAGTTCTTGGACTGTATCTCATGCATCAAAAACTGGTTTTCATCAAACTACCTCCAGATAAACCCCAACAAAACTGAAACTCTGATCATCGCCCCTGATAAAAAGATCCCACTTATTAAGAACTCTCTCGGTGATTTGGGTTCATCAGTGAAATCCAGCATCAGAAATCTTGGGGTTGTGTTTAACCAATCGATGTCTTTGGAGGGCCACTGTCGTCAACTGACTAAAAACTGTTTTTACCATCTGAGAAATATCTCAAAAGTGAGGCATCTACTGTCCAAACCTGATCTGGAACTGGTCATCCATGCTTTTATTTCGTCCCGCATTGACTACTGTAACTCAGTTTTTACCTGTTTTAATAAGTCGACCCTGTGTAAACTCCAAATGGTTCAAAATGCTGCTGCCAGACTTTTGACCGGTACGTCCAGAACATCACACATTACCCCGATACTTTCCTCCCTGCACTGGCTCCCTGTCAATTTCCGGATTGAATATAAAATACTGGTTCTAACATTCCGGGCTTTGCATGGCCAGGCTCCTCTATACATTTCAGACATGTTGTGTCCCTACACTTCAGGACGCAGCCTTCGATCCTCAGGTCAGGGTCTACTAAGGTTCCCAAAAACTACATTTAAAACCAGAGGAGACCTGGCGTTCCAGGCTGCAGCCCCCAGACTCTGGAATGGTCTGCCCCAGTCTCTCCGGGAGATGAACTGCGTGGACACTTTTAAAAAACATTTGAAGACTTCGCTTTTCAAAAAAGCTTTTAGTTAACAAGATTTTATTTTTAATTTTTACTGCCCTTTTATGATGCTACACATGTGATGTAAATGTATGTTTATTGTTTCTGTGTACAGCACTTTGTGATTTTATCTGCGAAAAGCGCTTTATAAATAAATACTTACTTACTTACTTCACTGTCTACTAACAAACGGCAGAGATGTTTTTATTCTCTTTCGGTAAACAAAAAGTTCACATAGTCATCATTAACTTTCCTGATTATTTAGAGCACCAGTGTCAAACTCATGGCCCGGGGGCCAAATTCTGCCCTTTGGAGCATCCAACTTGGCCCGCAGTAGAAAGTAAAAATGACAGAAAACATGAATCACTGTGTGAATGAAACCCAACAATATTTGCAGCTGCTCACAGTCACTAAAAAACATAGAGCTACAGGTAGATGTGAAACTAAATAAAACAAACTCAAACCCTGGAACAGTCATGTGACTAATCAATCAATTGTTCTTGTTGAGAATTATTATTATTATTCTGGATACAGTGGAAACAGAAACTATAAAAAATAATTATATTGTGAACCTGTTTATATTGTGGGGAACATGTTATATACATTAATGTAATTAGAGTCTAAAGCCACAAAAAAACACCACTTTAAAAAGAAAACAGACTAATATTAGACCTCTTTACAGTTATTTGACTCATTCTGTGCTAGTGCAACTCTGCGTTGATGACGAGCTGGTGACGACATAATCCAAGATGGCGGCGGCCCGGACTACAGCTGATATTATGTAATAAAGCCTTAAAAGACATGAATATAATGAAAAGAGTTGATGGACAGAGACATAAACATGTAGACTTTCACACAGACTTATTAAACACACACAGACTTATTAAACACACACAGACTTATTAAACACACACAGACTTATTAAACACACACACAGACTTATTAAACACACACAGACCTCAGTAAACAGAACAGGCTTCACCGTCAGGCTGGCACTAGGACCCAGAGGCAGAGTAAGTGCGTCCCCCGTACTTCACAGGCTGTAATATCATCAGTTTATCATTTTACCAGTTATTAGAGCTACTGTCTTTACCAGGGAGATAATATTTATTACTGGTGATTGTTTTCTGGAGTTTTACTGGGATTTTTACCGATTAGTTCATATCTCCTTCTGCTCTGTGGTCCAAACTGACACCGTAGGCGCACACACGCATGCGCACACACACACAAAGGAAGGTTGTGGTCATTATACAGGGTGGATCAAATAATGAATAAAGGATGTTTTATCCCGTTCTTCTCCGTGTTATTATCACATTATTATAAAGTTTAAAAATAGCAGGAATTAGTGCTGGTCTCTAACGGTCTTGACGGAAAATCCAGTGTCCGAGACAAGACCGAGACCTTTAAAATTTGGTCTTGAGACCAAGACCAGTCTGGAGTACTACAACACTAAGTCATTCACTGTGTCGACTTCAGAGTTAGTTGGGCATAATATGACACGTTCACATAGCCACGTTGGACAGGAAATGTTGGCCAGCATGTCTTCATACACCCAATTTACAATGTCTTTTAGTTTGTCACCAGAAATTGTCAGTATGTCGTTGAGTTTAATTGCACAGTCACCTTCCTCTGGAACTATTGGAATTTTTGCCTCACCACGGTCTAAGAAAAATTCTTCTTCAGCTTGTTGATGTTCTGTAGCTTGAGAGATTCTTATGTTGTTTGTTGATGTTTATTGTTAGACTGAGAGTTTCAACATTTTTCCATAGGTATGAGCTCTTACAACACCGTCCTATGATCTCGGTTCGGCTACTGTGTGGCACAACGGTCAGTATTTGCCTCCAGTCGCCACCAAAGACCATTGTGATGCCACCAAACGGTTTGTCTGATCTACGAAGCCACCGAAATGTACGGTCTGCTGCTTCTAATGGACGGTGATCCATCATCGTCACTTCATCCACAACATGAGATGTGCCATCCTAATGAGTGTGGCAGTGTTGTCATGTTCACTGACAGCGCAAGTGGATTCATCAGTGAGAACGAGAGGACATTTTGTTCTACTGTGAAAGGTGGTGCCTTCTGGCAGTAGGGTTGCTGCAATGCCACTCGCGGCTGTTGCAAGAGCCACGTAGCCTTTTGATGGACTTTGTTCAGGATGTGGCACAATACAAAGGTTTTTCCTGTCCCACCACTTGCATCAAGCGCGATCATCTTTCCAAGACCCTGTTCCACGCTCTCTATCACGGTTTTGACAACACTTCGCTGCTCATGATTAAGTGTGTTTTCTGTTTGAGTAATTTGAGCGTGAAGTTCCTCCATGTTGTGCTCCGTCTCGTGCTGGATGATGTGGGGAGTCTGATTATGATCATGAAGTGGATTAGGCTCAGGGAGTCCAAAGTTTCCACTCAGTGTGAAACCATGTCTTTCAATGTGGTCCTTGAGGTCGAGTAGCACTTGATTCAGATTGTTCTCATTTGACTCATTCATCACAGCTCTGTGCATGAAGTCTTCACAAAGAACACGTTTTTGTGTCTTTCCCAAAACTGCAAGTGCTCTCCTCTAAGGTCACATTTGCTGCTTCCTCCATAACATAATCCACTTCCTGGTCATTGTCAACAACACCATGTGCAGCCAGATAGGTGTCCATGACCACATCTCCAATTTTATTATGTATAAAAGGATACAGAGATAGAACAGTTCAGCAGTGTGTGGGTTAAAGGCAATCATTGGAATGAGTCCAACGGTGTCGGCCATGCAGTAATTGTGGGAACTTTTTTTAGCAATTGAAATGTCTTACTTGTGTATGTGAAGTGTTGAATAACATCTGAATACACAATGTGTCTCATGTGTGGATGTCAGTGTAGTTAAAGGTGGTCCTGTGTCCAGTAAGTTGTGGGCAGCGCCGTCATTATTGAACGTGATGATCTGGAGTTTTTTTTTTTTTTTTGGATGGGGAATTCATAGATTCCCCAGTAGGCCTCAGATGCAGTGATGCACAGTGGGTAAGAGTTGTCTGAGAAGCTTGTGGTATGTCTCAACAGTTTGGGGTGGTCCTTTGAACACTTTCTGTCAACCATGCATGGACTGTTACGATTCCATTGTCCACATGGGCCGTGAATCATGTGATGTGACAATGTGATGTAGATGTGGATTTGTTTAATTGTTGGAATCTCTGCAGATACGACGTGATCATTATCAGTGGAGGTCCTGGGTTTGTCATGTTGCACCATGGTGATGAGCATATGTATATGAGGAAGATGTCTTTTTTGAGTTTTTCACCATCACAAATGCATCCACATGTCCCAGTATGTCATGTTTCAGAAGGTCTGTGAGTAGAGCTTCCACCTTCATGTGGAATACTCTGGCAGTGATGTCTGGTCTTTGATTAATCTGCTGACCTTCAAAAAGCGATCTTTTAATCTCAGCCCAGTTGGGGTTGCAAGTGAAGGTGAGGAAGAAGTCTGGTTTGCCTTTGACTCTGACCAAGGCCATGGCGTCTTGGAATTCTTTGGCGTACCATCTTGGTGATCCATAAATCTTTGGGGGGCAGTATGGTTAGTCGTCCCGGGATGATCTCAGGGTCACTACTCAGGGCATCAACAATGACATTGTATTTTTCTGCCTTGATGGATTTCTGGTTGTGGCGAATCCAGTGTGATTCAATTTTAGCCATCATGTCACATACATACTGTTGTGTGAGTTTTCCACCACGATGCAGCAAATTAAAGTGATGATCAGTGTTGCACACTTGAAGGTGGAATTTCTAAAAGTTTGTTGGGGTGACACCTATCAGTTCAGTGTGGTATCCTTGAGAGCCCTGTGGCAGAAGAAGCACATATGATAGCGGACCATATGCTGGATGAATGGCATCAATTTTCTGAAGTTGTCCTCCTCTGAGGTGAAGAGTGACAGCCAGCTTTCCAAACTGCTCAGTAGGAGTGGTTCCTGGAGCAATGACTGCAACATCACTGTCCAGTGATGGAAGATTCACAGTGCCACGATGCCACGGTTCATGTACTCAATTGCTGACTTGAACTGTTGTACATATGGGTTGCACCTGTGAATGGCCTCTTGTGCTCTAAGCAATAATTCTTCATTCAGATCACTGTTTGAGGCATGAGTACGGTATAATTCCACTTCATGGGAAGGATCATGAAAGTAGATCTGAGCAGGTGGGCATTTGACCCTGTTCAGGAAGAGGGCCGGCAATGAAATGAAAAACTTTTCCTTGTATCCGTACGTCTGGGTTGAAACCAGGAATAGCGATCTCTTTTATGCCAATGCTTTCCATTGCCAATGCATTGTTGTATTGTTTAGCTTGTTTAACAAAGTTTTGATTCATGAAAAGGTCCTTGATAGCATTTGGAGGCTGTGGTGGGATTGAGCCAGGTTTAGGATTAGTGGGATTGTATGTGAGGTCTATTTCTCCAGACACGCAACAGAATCCTTTCCTCTCCTCTTTCCAGACATAGGAATTGCAGTGTATGCATGTAGGACACTCAAACAGTGAGGTGATACTGAGTGTGTGTGTGAAATCCCCATAAATCTCCTCTTTGAAAAAGTCTGTCATCACATCGAGCCAGGTTGCAATTGTTTTTGCGCGCCTGTTCTACGCGTGCACGACTCATTTCCTGTTGGCACAGGGCATCTCTTGCCTGTCGTTCCTCCTGCTGCACGCCGTCTTGCATCGAGCGCAGCGTTGCTGGCCAGGCGATTACTCTGTTCTTCACCTGTTCTCGCGCAGCGTTTCTGGTGCATTGCCTCACGTTTCCGCTCCTTCTCTGCACGTCAATTTTTTGGCATGATACAACCTAAAGTGTTTTGTAGAATAGTGGTTATAGTCATAGTAGTAATGTGTGCGGCTCAGACGCTCTACCGACTTCTCATGTCCCATTCGGTTTAACCCGCATTTATTTTAAATTCAATTTTAGGGCCAAAACTGTTCATTTTATACATAAACGACATTTTCAAAGTCTCAAATTGCCTCAAACTAACGTTGTTTGCAGATGACACAACCATCCTATGCTCAGGTAAAGACATTAAAACTCTAATAGAGTCAACAAATGAAGAACTATCAAAAATTCAAACATGGTTAGATGTAAATAAACTAGCCCTAAACGTCAGTAAAACAAAATTCATCAATTTCGGAAAGAAAAAAATAACAGGAGATATAAGACTGAAATTAAACACGGAAATAATAGAACAAGTAAAAGAATATAGGGCAGTAGGAGTGTGGATGGACGAAAAGTTGACCTGGAAAAACATATACAAATAGTTAAAAACAAAGTGGCCAAAAGCAGTTACATCCTATGGAAGCTTCAACAAATCCTACAAACCAAATCACTTAAAACAATCTATTCTTCACTCATAGCATCGCACTTAAATTACTGCTCCGAAATATGGGGTAATAACTACAAAACGTATCTTGAACCACTATTTAAACTACAAAAAAAAGCTATAAGAATTTTACATAAAGTACCACACAACGCACACACAAACAAATTATTTGAGAAGGCAAAATACCTAAAACTGCAAGAAATAATACACTACAACACACAAATACACGCATTTAGGGCTTCATCTAAAAAACTACCTCATCAAATACAAAAACGTTTCACATACAATCAAAATTCCTACGACTTCAGACATAATAATGTGTTCAGACCGGACAGGGTTAAATCGAATGTTGGCAAACATAGTACTGTGTATAGAGCCATGAACCTCTGGAACAGCCTTGACGCAGAGACAACAATCCGTAAATCTGAAAAGATTTAAGGAGAAAACACGGAGGATATTTCTACACGCATACAGGTCTCAAGTCAACTCTTCATCGAACTATACAGCGACGACATGGAACTCATCAACTGGTCATTGAGCGCCATCGACAAAATCTTCACGACGATGAGAATGTTTGACTCGGGAAGAAACGAGGTTTGATGTAAAATTATCTGTGTTCAAATCAGGGGACGGATCTGGATAACCATAATGCTTTTGTCCGTCGCCCTTTCCGGCATGCAAAAGGACAAAAAAAAAAAAAAAAAACAATGATGTGATTTTGCTCTGAATGTCAAAATGAATTTCTGTGATTGCAACCATGTCGGAAATTAACTGAATAAAAATAATAGTTTGTAATCACCAAAAAAAGTCAAAAATAGAGGATGCACACCCTCAGATTATGTGTAGTGTGAGGGTTGCTTTAGCACGCAGACCTTTGCTGCTTTATAGATAGATTTCCCTTAATTAAATAGAAATTAGTCACAAAATCTAGGATATTTAAATTCTAGACCCTGTTGGGACTGATATCTGTCACTTATTGCTTGATATGGTCAGTTTCTTAGATATTTTGTATTTTATGTATATGTAGAAGTGGGAACTATAGGGAACAATAATGTTGAAATTACTCATTTTCCTGCATAAAATCTGTGTCTCACTTGAAATCAAACTGCTCCAAATTTGGCTCCTGAACTAAAATGAGTTAAACACCCCTGGTTTAGAACAACCAAAGCAGCACAAGTTGTCATTTTGACTGAAAGAGATACTAAATGACTTAAAAATCTGCTAAATGATCTAAAAATCAGACTGAATGCTTCACTTCAGTAGAAAACAATGGGATGTTTACAGGCAGTGGGGCCTTGTGACATCATCAATCATGTGATTTCAAGATGAGGAACACAGGCTCTAAAACTGTAAAGTAGTGTTATTTTTAAAAGGCAATTAAATGAATATTATGCATAATAATGTGTTTTATTAGACATAGATCTACTAATAAGGACATTTCAATGATTTTAGACCAAACTTGTAAAAACAGTGGTGGATAAACACGTTTTTAAAACAAATGTTAATTATTTGTCTTCCCCATGGCTGCGGACCAGCAACAGAAAGTAAAGTATGTAAAAAAGTAAAAGTAAAAAGAATAATTGTTTGAATAATGAACTTACCTGCTTCTGAGTGGTCTGGTCCCAGGTGTTACGGCTAAAAGATTCCCCCGGGGAGCCGGAGCACCTGAAGAAGGTTCCGGGATGGACCATTATGTGAGGAGCAGGAGGGGTGTGTTATTAAGGTTCTGTCAAAGGCAATCCCTTCAAGGATTCTAATAAATAAACTTGTGTTACATGCTTTTTTAATGTGAACCAAAGCAAAATGAGAAAAATCTTGCAGACCTCTAACATTAGAAAGTCCACCAGACTCCAAACCTCCTTCCTGTGACCCCAAAGAAAAATCTCCTCCCATTCATTTTGAATTTTGAACATCAAGGCATATTTCTTTATTAGGGCCAAAAAGGGATAAACAAACGTTTAAAAATCAGTTGATTTTCATTTTTTTTTTTTTTCTAAAAACAAAAAACAGAAATATCAGAGGATCGAAACAAAAACAAACGTCAGATTTTAATTTTGGTGAGACGTGAAGTTGTTCTTTTGAAAATAAGAGCACATGTATGCTGTTTTCACTGGTGTTTAAAATGTGGTTGGAACCGTACTCTGAAATCATTTTTTAAATAACAAAACAAGACTTTTCATCTGCAGAAATCACTGCAAATATATCACACCAACGTGGTAGTGGAATGGGTTTTGGCCCCAGCGTCCTCATATGTGCTCTTATTTTGAAAAGATCAACTCCTGTCTCACCATAATAAAAAAACCTTTTTGTTTCTGTCCTCTGGTTTTAAAAACAAAAACTGAAAATCAATAGATTTTTAAATGTTTGTTTATCCTTTCTTAACCCTGATAAAGAAATCTGCCTTGATTTTAATTTTTAGATTTCCTTTTCAGAACAAAACATTCAATAACCAAAACATGCACATATATATATGGATATAATATTAGGACTATTGGATATAAGGACACTTAGTATAATAATCTCTCTTTTTCTCATTTCTGAATCCTCGTCTCCACTTTATGTCCGACGACAACATCTTGCTCAGAATTATATGAAAAACATCTATAAATCATAATAATGGAATGAATGAGCGATGACACATTTTAAAGAATCTAACTTTTTAAATAAGTGCTTCCTGAAAAGATTTATTTCTATAGTTTTTATCATTTCCAGTCATCTTCCTCCAACACCTGTGGAACCAACAGACCTTTGTATTTTCAGTTTATGTTCAAATCATTTATACCATCTTTTTGTGTGTTTTGTGTGGTATTTTTGTGTATTTTGTTGTTGTTTGTCTGTTGTTTTTTTATTAATTATTCAGTATAATTTTGTGTGTTGTTGGTATTATATAAATGATTCTCTATCATTGTGTGTTTTTGGTGTCGTTTGGTTGTTTCTTTGTTATTCCTGAGGATTTTGTAGCAATCTTGTGTATTTAGTGTCTTTGTTGTAGGTTTATTTGTGTTTTAGTGTTGTGTTGTGTAGTTTGTTGTTGTTTGTCAGTTCTTTTTTTTATTCAGTATACTTTTCTCATATTTTGTGTGTTTTGGTTCTTGTTTTTTTTAATTGCTGGTAATATTTAGGTTGATTATCTATTTTAACTCAAAATAAACATTATAACACCCCATCATTTTTAATGCTTTCATTTGTTAATTTTCCTCTCTCTCTCTCACTCAAGTTCCCCCTGTAGTGCCACCGGGTACCCATAGGGGTACACGTACCCCCAATTGAGAAACACTGTTCGAGGAGATCAAAGTAATCATAAATAATAATAATAATAATAATAAATACGTAAAAATATTAATATTTCACATTAACAAAAGACAATATGGTTTATAGGAATGTGCACGGCCCACGTGTGACCACGCATGTGAACCCTTTGGTTGTAGAATAACTTCCAGTGCTCAGCAATATATAGAATAATAAAAGCAGCCGCTGCCAGTTAAAAACAATGGACTCATCACAGAGGAGGAGAGAACACAGAGACCTGACCTCTTTTCTCCACGTGTCACATTATGGTTCTACACAACGCTCCTCCTTTGCATAGAAAAGGTCAGGAAGATAAATCAAAATCTGCGTTTGCCTGACTCGCTCGATTCATCACAGCAAAGAGGGTCAAAGTGTTGGCTGTAATCACTTTTCCTTTTTCAAAAATGCTGAGATAAATTGCATTGTTAGCCCGACACATCTGTGGAAACGTTGGATCCGGTTGCATTGTGCAAACACACACACTTGTAATTAAACTAGCGTACCCAGTCGTGGCATGTTGCTGCTTTTTTGGATTGGATGGCGTTCTAGTGCTTTTTTACTCTTTGGGTGTGAGGAAGAAGGCTAATTTAGCCCTGGAGGTTCCTGAGATGTTTATTAGCTTAGCGACACTTAGATAATCTGCCCTGATGCAATACAGTGAAATGTAAACGCTCTGGCAGTGTGGATGAGGGCTTTGGTTCCATCTCACTGTTCTCTCCACCCCTGCTGAGACGTTAATTAGGGCTTCTTTATTCTTCAGTTGGCCTCGTAATGCTCTTTCTTGGATAAAACCTACACATGCAGGTGTCCCCGTCATCTCACAACAAGCTCCTTAATTAACTAAAGGTCTCACCAAAAAAAACAAGGCTTTACTTTTGTCTCCTTTTCTGCACTTTTTCTCTTTCTCTTTGTTTGCCTCGTTTTCACGGCGAATGTGCAAAAATAAAAAGAAAGCATGAATATAAAAAAAGGCTTCCTAACCCGTCCCCTGTGAGAAACGTTTGTCTTCTTTCTATATTCTGTCATCTTTCAGAGGTTATCGCGCTGCCATTGACACAGTCATCACACGCCGCTAATTACACTTAATTATTAATACACTTTCATCACATTCCAAAGCAAACCGTGCATGTTTTTCTAACAAATGAAAGGAGTAGGAAGTGATTATCTTACTGTGCAACCCTAATCAAAGGCCCTGCCGTGTTTAAATGTCCATTTAGAAAGACACCAAAGAAGAAGTTGAAAAGAAAAATAGTTTTAACGATTAGAGGAAATGCACGAGGCACAAGTGTGACAATGACACAGTTGGACACGCCTTTTTTTTGGACATTTTGAGGTAACTTTTAAAGACAGTATTATAGTGCAGCAGATATAGCTGAAACAATCTTTCACTTGGTGATACAAGCACTAAATATGGCACACATATGATTCTGGACCTACTCTTTCCAAAAAATACACCTGAACAAACAAAATGGCCACCTTTTGATTTGGTTTTAAACTTTATTTGATCTGGATTTTGATTGAATATATTTTCAAGATATATACATCAAAATACATGTTTGAACATGAGAAATCCAGTTATGGCTTTAGAAAATTGAAATAATTGAAAATAATTATAAAATAATTGAAAATAAAGCAAAAAATGCTGTCTGTCTGTGATGTTTTCGTGGGATGTCTAGGTTTTACCACCTAATGCAGGGACATGTTTTAGGATTGTAATAATGTGCATATGTTATCCTGCAACTTGATGCAATATTGATTATCAGAAAGTTAGATCATTAACTTTTGAGCTTTGTCATAAACATGCTGAAAATTGACAACCATATTTGAATTTAATTGATACTATTGAGTTTTTTCCCTCAGAATACACTCATTTCAATGTTTTAATAATGAATGTGTGTTTATTTATTGGAGTTTTACACTGAAAACTGTTTCACATTTTACGAGGTGGCCATCTTGAAAAATGGCGGCCATCTTGGATTTCGAAGAGGAAAGCGTACTAAATATAGGTTCTAGACATAATTTATGCCAACTGTAGTGCTTGTATCACCAAGTGAAATATTCTAATAAAATATGAACTTACGTCTTCAATTATCCATGTTGAATTACAACTCATTTACAATTACAATGGCCGTCAATTACAATTAAAATTACAAAAAAATGTTTTTCCTTGAAAGTTAATTACAATTACCTTCTCAATTACTAAAGTTCAATTAATCATAATTACTGAGCCTTTAATAAATAACCTTATAAAACCTAACCTTCCTCTTTTGTTAGCTTGCTGTTAGCATCTCTAATGCTAACGAGTCAGTTTGACCCATGTCTTAAATCAGCTGTAAAATACACTAATAAATATGATAAATAATGTTTATTTGATAATTGATTAATTAATTAATTGATATATTGGTTTTAATATTTTTAGTGTGAGCATTTTTTTTAATCAAAAATGGTAAAATGATCCTCAAGATTCACTGACAGGTAGTGGTGAAAGTTGATATGAAACATATTTTAATAATTAATAACTATGTATGTGTAAGACATAAAACTGTAACATGGTTCCACAGGTTAACATTTAATTAAATTTTAATTTACATTTTTTAGAGAATTTTCATGCCAACAACAATCACAAAATCATTTATCTGAACTGAATTATGAATCAATTGAAACATGTTTTTTTTTAATTATGTGATTATAATTATAATGGACCCCTACCCTGGTTCAGGGGGTACACAAGACAATTGAACAGTCATTGCGTCTCCTTTTGGCAGAGTTTGTTCTTCAGCACTTGTATTTTAATGGACAGTTTTTTATCTTCCAGTTCCATGGCCACTTTCTGGAAGAACTCAAATGTATAGTGAAGTGGTTTTGGGTATAGCTCAGATGGAGGCTGTAAATAACACAAACAAAAGCACACATCTGTATTAGTGCATCTTTCAATGATGACACCAACATCTTCAAGGGAGTCATCTGGCTGTGCTCCATCGTGGATTATTTTATACACGCCCAAATCAATTCCCTCGAGTTCTTCAGCTTCCATCATGTTGACATCCTGAAAGGGACATAGAAATATATTTAAAATTTCATTGTATTGACTTCTTTCCATTATCAGTATACCACAAAATTAACTCCATTTTAGTTAAATAGTTGTTATTTTTACTTTTAGCTACCGATGATCAAAGAGACTGACACAACTATTTTTTTTTGCTTCAAATCCTTTCATCTTATAAACATCAAGCCACTTTGACACTTTCGTAAAGATTATTTTAATTGCAGTGGCAGTTAACGTATTTTACAAAATTTACAATTATATGTAAATAATGTGACGAAGCAATAAAACAATGAACATGTATGTGAACTGTCTCATGAAAATATAGATTTAGTAAAATACATGAACCACTTGGCCACTGCATCAGCTGTCAGCTCTCGATCCTCATCTCCACATAGCGTTAACCTAAATATAAACTATTTTTGGTCATAAATGACTCTAACAACCTTATTCAAACAATCTGTGGAGGCAAATCTCAGCATTCTGCCTTTACAGTGAAGAAAAATGACTTTGTTTCGGTCATATCACCGGCTGCTGCGCTAAAAAGACACAGTCCTCTGTCTCCACATCCTCGCTTCTGATTGGTCAATCAGATAAATCACAAACAAAAACAATAAAATAGACCCTGTCTCTGTTAAGGACAAAAAAAAAAAAAAAAACACCTCAAATGCAAAACTACACACAACCAAAGCAATGAATACAATGATTTATCAAGTCTCTCAAAAACTAAATTGCACTTGCAATAATTATTAAACAATGAGGCTTAACAGAAAACACTTCTAATCCAGTTAGAACCTTTGTAAACAAAAATGCTGCTGCTGCCCCGCCTCCTCCTGTTTCATTCTGTCCTGTTTTCATTCAGTCTTAAACCAAACAGAATGGACCAAATACTTTGTTTCCTCCGTTCATTCCACTATGGAACAAACACGCAGGTGCCGAGGGTGAACCCCCTTATCATTCAGCCTGTTTGGAGGCAAAAGACGAGGAAAACAAAATACTTAGACTTAGCTTGGCTGCTAGCCCCGCTCTGCATCCCCGCTTCTACTTCTACAATGTTAGAGTTTATTACAGTGAACCCAAAAACAATAGAGGAAACTGTTCAGCAGCTGAATCCATCAACGTGTTGCCTTGACACAAAACCCTCAAACTTCTTTAAAACTGTTGTAAAGTCAATTGTCACTGATTTGTGTCAGATAATTAACTGCTCATTCCAATCAGGCACCGTACCAAAATCCCTGAAAGTAGCTGCTGTGAAACCGCTGTTAAAAAAGAGAACACTGGATGCCTCTATACTGGCTAACTATAGACCAATCAGAACCTTCCATTTATGGCCAAGATCATTGAGAAGGTGGTCTTCAACCAACTGAGTCAATTCTTAACATTCAACAAAATATTTGATAAATTTCAGTCAGGTTTTGGTTCTCATCACAGCACTGAAACTGCTCTTATCAAAGTGATCAATGACATAAGGTTGAACACTGATTCAGGAAAAGTATCTGTTCTCATTCTGTTGGATCTAAGTCTGCATTTGACACTGTAGATCATACAATTTTGTTGCACAGATTGCAAACATGGGTTGGACTAAATGGAAAAGTAATGCAATGGTTTAAGTCATACTTGGAGGAGCGAAGCTATTTTGTAAGCATTGGAAACTTTGAATCTGACAGATCACCAATGTCCTGTGGGGTTCCTCAGGGATCTGTTCTAGGACCTCTTCTGTTTAACCTTTACATGCTTCCTTTAGGACAAATTTTACAGAACTGTAAGGTTGATTATCAGAGCTATGCAGATGACACACAACTATATCTATCACTGAACCCAGATGACTATGGTCCCATTGAGGTGTTGTGTGACTGCTTAGAAAAAGTAAACTGCTGGATGAGTGAAAACTTCCTTCAACTAAACCATGACAAGATGGAGGTGATTGTCTTTGGTAACAAGGAAAAGAGGACTGCTGTCAGCAATTATCTTGAGTCTCGATCTTTAGAAGATAAAGACCAAGTCAAAAACCTTGGTGTTCTGATTGACTCAGATCTTACATTCAGCAGTCAGATCAAATCTATCACAAAAACAGCCTTCTACCACCTAAAGAACATCTCCAGAGTGAAAGGTTTAATGACTCAGAAAGATCAGGAGAAACTGGTCCATGCTTTTATCTCCAGCAGACTGGACTATTGTAATGGTCTTCTGACAGGAATCCCCCAAAAGAGCATCAAACAGCTACAGCTGGTTCAGAACGCTGCAGCTCGGGTCTTAACCAGAACAAAGAGGTCAGAGCACATTACTCCAGTTTTAAAGTCTTTACACTGGCTCCCAGTCAGCCTCAGAATAGACTGTAAAGTTCTGCTGCTGGTTATAAATCTGTGAATGGGTTTGGTCCAGAATACATCAGTGAGATGTTAGTCAGGTATGAACCCAGCAGGTCTCTCAGATCTATGGACACAGATCAGATAGTGGAGCCCAGAGTTCACAGTAAACATGGTGATGCTGCTTTTAGTTGTTATGCTGCAAAGAAGTGGAACAAACTGCCAGCAGAGCTGAAGTCAGCATCACATGTGAACATTTTTAAATCAAAGTTAAAGGAACTTTTTTTCTCTACTGCATATGATTGAGAGAGAGATTTTTTGTCATGTTGTTGATGTAATGATGATTTTACTGATGATTTTAATTGATTTTACTGATGATTTTAAATGTTCTTATTGATTTAAATGTTCTTATTGATTTTAAACAATTGAATGTTTTATCATGTAAAGCACATTGAGTTGCCTTGAGTATGAAATGCGCTATACAAATAAATTTGCCTTGCCTTGCCTTCTGATCACAACACTTACGTCTCCTCCGCTGGCGGACACCGCTAATACGAGGCTCCGCTGCTTCACAGGCTGCTGGTTGCAGTCGGCGTAGCAATCTGAAGCTACGTAGTTGGTCCAGAGTTGCAGCATCTACTGGACTATAACAGTTTGATTTACCTAAATCTAAGATTACCGTAATTACACTGCAGGTTCACTGAGAAATTATTAGAACTGACTGACTTTTCTGTTTTTTAATATCTGTTGCTAACACTAGCCTCTGCAGCCGACAGACGCACCGCTTTGCTCGCTCTAAAACTCGTGAAAACTTCACTTCACAGGGGAAGCGAAGCAAGCAGTGGATCGCTAACTTTCACCACGCTTGATACTGCAATAAAACAAATAAAATGAACGTGCTTGTCGCCGTTCGAAGGCGATTTTAAACGCAGTCGAGGCAATATTCAGGTGTATAATAACGTTGGATATGCAAATGAATGTTTTTGACGCTAGCAAAATGCGTTTACCAACAGAACACATACACGTACACCTTTTTTTTTTTTTTTTTTTTTTATCGGAAAAATATACCCATGTATATAGACATGTATTATCACAAAGAACGAGCTAAATAATATTCCTTTAATAAAAGGAAGAAATTACCTTAATTTTGACGGATGATCTTTCCAGACAGCATGGTCAGACTTCACGGCAGCGTGGATGATGAAGATAAAGGCAAATGTGCATGCTCGTAGATTTGTGTCATCTTTTGCGTATGCTCAGAAATGATGTTGAAAAGCTCTTTGGATTTAATTAAAAGCGTTCAGTACATTCTAGATATTACAATCAATTAGAATTAAAACTGTTTGAAATTAATTCAATCAAATGAAACATTCTTAATTACACCCCTAAAACTAACAATGTTAAGTATATTGAAAAGAAAGTATGAATTAAATTGAAAAACCCCTATGGTTCATTCGTTAAAGTGCAGTGAATAGAGAGCTGTAGTGAGTAATGAGTAGCCAGTTAGCATAGATTGTTCAATGGAGATTTTATAGTATAGAGTGGGCGTGTCTTAACTGATCCTAATGCTACGTTCACCCACCAGCAACACATCCAACTGGGTGAGTTTCACTGCCTGTTGAAGTGATGAGCTGTGCACCTTTTTCTCCTCTCACAAACATAAACCACCAGTGAAGAAAGTCGGTGCGATTAGCGGCTAATGCTATGCTAGCTCAGTGCTACAGAGAGAACTTTTACCTGCTACTACCACCTCCTCTCTGATTCTCCTCCACACCTAAAGTAATCTTTCCTAATCCGGTCCTGGTTATAAAGGGCGTGTCCTACAGCTCCAGGTGGTCACACACAGCTTCTACTCCATGGTTGAATGAGTGAACAGACCAGTGTCTGTGTTAACGACCTGACGTCATCGTCAACAAAGACTCTGAATGTGTTCAGCATCAATGTCTGATCACTAGCAGTGTGATTCTGAAGTGTTGTATGTTTGAAAACAGGTTTATGTTTTAAAATCTATGAAGGTTTGAACTTTGAGAGAGTTTAAACAAGAGAGAAATGTTCATTCCTGTCTGAGAAAAGTGTATAAAGTGTGTGGTGAGGGGTTTTACAGCCTTAAAACATGTATAATAATAGTGAAAAATAAAGATGACTACTTCGCCGATTTCGCTTATTGTCTGTTATTTTTAGAACGTAACCCCCGCGATAAACGAGGGACTACTGTACATTTGTTTTCATTCTTTATTTGTGAAGCTAAACACTCTCACACTGTCACACGCTTTTACAGTCCAATTGTTTTTCATCAACAAAGATTTGTTACACATTCGTTTCTCTTCATTGGGAATATTGGTCATTTTTTAAATCGTACCGTGACTATTTTGTTAAAACCTGAGTGAAAACACAAGGACACATCTGAACGGGGTCATTTAAAGTTGGTGTTCAACATGCGGTCTGCTCCAGGCCTGCAGCTAAAGATGCACTTTAATAACACCTGAGTGACTGTTCCTGGTTGGGGAGTCGGTGTCGAGGGGGTGGGCTTTGCCTCAGACTCTGTAACTTATCACTGGGGCTTGTGATAACACCCCTGGACCTGAGCTGGTCTTGTGGCCGGCTTTGGGGGCGCCCATGAAATAGAATCATCACTCCTCACAACAAAAACAAATAAATCCTTCCTCCCCGTCTGTTTTGATTTGTAATGAGTCGATGGTTCACTCTTCTGAGATCTTGTTATGTGGCATATCAGTGATGTGTCTCTCCGCGGCCCACGGTTCATCTGTCAAACTGGATTTTCCACCTCAAAATAATGATCCCCTGCTGCACCGAGGGCCCTGCTAAAGTATCTGCTTATTTAAGATGGCTTTGTACTGCTGCTGGGTGTGAGTAACACCTGGCCCCCGCAGGAGGCGTCGGCACAGGGCTACAATTGGAGATTCCCCTGACAGAGATGGAGACAAAAACAAGCCGAGTATCAAGAGGTGGTGAGGTGTTTTTTATGATGGCTGAGTAATGCTATGGTTATTGTCTGTGGATCTCCAACAATGATGGATGCCATAAAAATATATATACCATACTTAGCAGCAGAGTTGGGCTTTAACGGTCCTGAAGAAGGAGCTTTCTTGTCAGGGAAGGTATTTGGAGACAGCAGGTGATGAAGTGATTCAAACACACCAGCTTTACTATTATCTAGTATCATGTGGCAGATACTCTCAACTCCTCACTGGGTTCCACAGTTTGGTTTATACAATTTAAAACAGTTTAAAATGTATGAGGCTTGAGGAAACATCTGACAAAGAGAAAATTAATGGAACACTATATTACCGTTAATGAATAACTTGTATCAACAAAACCAATTATGTAAGATAAACAACTTAATAATGTTTGATTAACAACAGAAAGCTCTGTCACACTCATAAGCACACATCTACTCCCCTTGCTCACTTTTATCTTCATAATGTCATAGCAGTGGGATGTTTTACCAAGTGCTGTTTAAATAATGCTGCAATTAATAAATTATGCTCTGAAATTAATTAATCTAATTAATATTATTTTTTAATCGCACCTAAAAATTTCTGAGAAACACCCTCCACTTGAGGTATTTTCATTTAAATCACATTATTGTGGCAGATCAAAAGATTAATACATTTAATCAACAATAAATGCAGGCGTAGCCAGGGCTTTAAATGAACACCCACCAACCACCAATTGTGGGTAAAAATGAACTTTGATGGGTAACATTGTAGCGTTCCTAGCTATTATGGCTGTTGAAGAACCAAACAGATACCACTGCGTCTGTTTGAATCGGCAGGCTACAGAAACGATGCGACAAGTCATTGTTGCAAGATTGGGCTGTTTCACACCAAGAAATGTAATAATAATAATAATCATCATCATCATCATCATCATCATCATCATAATATAGCACTTTTTTCGACACTCAAAGTCACTTTACAGAAATAAGACATTATTCTTTCACTCCACGCTTAGTGGTGGTAAGCTACTATTGTAGCCACAGCTGCCCTGGGGCAGACTGACAGAAGCGAGGCTGCCCCTCCCACTACCACCAACACTCACTCAAACACTACATTCATACTAGGCAATGTGGGTGAAGTGCCTTGCCCAACGACACAATGACAGATACCACTGCAGTGACTGTCCCCCACTGTGACACCTGGAACTCTCAGTGGTCTCCATCATCTACTAACCAGGACCAGACCTGCTTAGCTTCACAGATCTAACCAGATCAGCCAATCACAGGCTGGGATGGACACATTTAAGTGTTTTTGTGTGTGTTTAGACTTTAAAAGGTAATGAATATCTGGCAACACTGCTGGTTGTACTAATCCTACATTTCCCATGAACACTATGTTGCGACGTGTCGTACAACAATTGTCTACGTACTAACGTTTGCGTGATTGTTATGGTTTGACAAACAGAACGATGCAAAACAAATAATGGGAGGCGAAATTAAGTTGTAAAATTAGTTGGTAAAAAAACAAACATGGAGATATTTATTAGGTGTTGAAAAATCGGAAGGCTGCTGCTGACTCAGGGGAAAAATGAAGAAGAAGAAATTGAAGAGTTTTATTACAAAATGGATATCAGGTCATGAGTGGCTGGTATTCCACCATTTGTTCACCTTTAAAATGTGCACTATACAATTTTTTTACAGTTGAAGAGCATGTATGTTAGCAAAACATGTTTCCCTACAGTACATGTAATTATTAGTACTAATTACTTCTATTCTTTCTAACTTCTAACAGTGTTCCAGAGATTCAATTTTCATCAGCGATTAACGGAGGGATTATTATTATTTTTACTGCATTATTTTTTTCTGTAATTAATTAATCGCAATTAACGCAATTCACTCCCACACGTCTTTTCCAGTCCACCCTAACTCAATTTCCATAAACAAAAAAGGTTTAGTGTGATTCTTTAAAGCACGGGTGTCAAACTCGTTTTAGTTCAGGGGGCAAATATGGACCAGTTCTAAAGTGCGCCACAGATTTGAGGCGAGAAAATTAGCAATTTAAACATTTCCTTGCCCGAGTTTGTAAGGTTGTGAACAATAAACTGATACAACCGGATATCTGGTTCAACAAGTGAGCGATACAGCTTCAATGGTAGCAGCCTCCTCAATTGATAGGAATTAGCCATGAATTCCAAGATGAATTGGTTGTAGAGTCATGGATCAGGTATAGCAGGCGTGTACTGCAGCTGTTCCCACTCAACATTCTTGAAGCCAAAATACGGCGCTAAGGGATGCTTCCATCTTGCAAATTTGACGTCATTTGGAGCCAGAGTCTGCGCAAGGAACCCTGGTAACATGCCCCGCCCATTTAGCATTTTGCCCTGATGACTTACGCAGCCCAGCTACGCCATGAACTTTAGTATATTTCCCACTGGAAATTCTACCAACGTCATAGAGGTTAGAACTAGTACTCGGAGCTAAACAAATGTGAACTGAAAAGTTTAATGGCATCTTGGCTTTACTTCACAACAAAACAGCTATTCACAAACAGAGCTACGCACAGTGACATGCCGTCAGGGTAGGCAAGGTAGGCAGTGCCTACCCAAGGGTGAATTGATATTTTGATTATTTAATTAGAATTTTTTTTTTTTTAGTTATCATAAAATTATAAATTATTTATTTTTCCATTTCCAATAGCCTACAGTACCTATAAGTTTGAAAGTGTCCGCATTTTGTACGTTTCATAGCCCAAATTACTAAACAGTGCTATTTCCTGGAACAGCTGTTTTTTTTTTTTTTTTTTTCACTCCGCTGTAAGGCAGAGGGAGGCCACGCCCCCTCCCAAAGGCACGTTGCTCCTCTGCCTCCATTCTCATTGCGTGATTTTACTTGTTTGCGCATGCGCAGTCAGGTCTCCAAGATGAAAACCATTTATGTGTAAAGGCAGCGTAAAGGGCTGCCTTTAGACGTAACCGCGCTATGCTAAATGCTATACGTAAGTTCACAGTACATTAGTGAATTGATATCACGTGACTGCTGCTGCTAGGTTCTCTAGATAGTGGGCGGGACAACACGACAGTGTGGATGACAGCGCTAGAGATGATAGAGAAACTTTGTTTTGAGGAAAAACGACAGCTTTTAAAAGATGGAGACCAACACCTGAGCTACCAGAGCTTCAGCAAAGATAAGGTCAGAATATGTTTCATACTTTTCACAGAACAAAAGGAAGGATTGACTTTGTGGATGCTCCTCACTGAGGCTGTTCTGAGTTGTTGTTGTTGTTATTTTCTCTGTGTTTCTGTGTTTCCAACACAAACAACAGATGTGCTGTCGTGTCATGAGATATATGTTGTTGGGAGAGTATGAAGGCTATATTAATAATTGTTTATGTTTCTTTAATGGTGTTTATGATGTTGATTTTGTTAGATGATAAATACTTGTTCATGTGGATTTTATTGGGTTTTTTCTTTCTTATTATGAATTTTATATTTTGATAAGCGCATTGAGATGATTTTGTTGGAAATTGCTTTATAGAAATAAAATTGATTTTAATTGAATTAACACTTGACAGCAGAAACATATGGAATTGTCATTGGTGGTCTCGATTGGCAACGTGCCTACCCAGCCCTAGTGGTCACGGCACGTCACTGGCTACGCGAGACCCACAGCTGTCAATCATCGTCATATATGACGTCAAATCTCAAATAACTTATTTAAAAACAAAGTTGACAGAAAAATGAGCACTTGAACACAATGTAGGGTGATAATAACTAACGATCACAGCAGAGTTTAGGTTTGTGACGAGTATTTGAAGCTTTGTTAAGATAAGAATGTGGTTCCACTCTCACTCTTCAGGCCTAAGGCCACATTTTAAGATGACCATCATTATAAGGTTATTGTTACATGGTTTGTTTATAGGTGTGGAACTTGTTTAAATTGAAATGTTGCATATTTGTTACCTACCTCTCATGCACTATGTTCAGGCTTAAATGTTGCACTTTGTTGTTAGTATTTTGAGCTACTTTTACCTCTGAAGTTCCATCTAATGAGTCAGCCAGACTTTTGTTTTTTTTGGTCCATGTCTAAAAATAAATACATTGAGTGATGATTTTGTTGTTCTGTTTTGGTTTTGCCAGTGCCATAAAGCCACAATGCTTGGGAATATGTGGTCTTTTACATATTTGAAAAAAAAAAAAAATTGTACTGTCACATTAGAATCGGCTTCTTTATTTTATAAAATATCTACAACAAATATTTACAGTAGAAACAAATTGTATAGTTCCTACACTGTATCGAATTGATTCATATTGAATCTGTCAGTAATAAAATGATATATTGTTTTTTAATCGAATCGAATTTTTGGGTTTGTTACCATTTAAAAAAAAAAAAAATGTGATATTTTGTAGATGTTTTGCAGGATTTTGGAAAACATGAGATTCCATTCAATAATTTGAGATTGTATCACATGATGGCAGACATTTTTAAGCACGAGAAACCTGTAAGACCTGCACATTTTGCAAAATGTGCTTGAATTTGTGTGTTTGGCCATCGGAGATTGAGTTTGATTTAGAGCAACTGAAAAAAGTTACTAAATGATGAAAAAAGCTACTAAATGATCTATAAATCACTCCAATAGAAAACAATGGGATGTTTACAGGCAGTGTGACATCATCAATCACGTGATTTCAAGATGGAGGAACACAGGCTCTAAAACTGTAAAGTAGTCCCATTTTTACAAAGTTAATTAAATGAATATGGTGCATAACAATGTGTTTTATTAGTCATAGATCTAATACTGTATATACATTTCAAAGAGTTTAGGCCAAACTTATAAAAACAGAGGAGGAAGGAGCGTGAGAACCTACATCCTGGAAGCTGATTTCACTTTACTTTCAGAAAACATAATGGGCACTTTTATAGATGTATGTGGTTACTTTTTATTAAATAATTTAAGAACTTAACAGATAAACATCCCACTTGTTTTTTGATATATTATTTATTTCCGACATGGTTGCATTCACAGTTTTCTTTTTCTTTTTTTTTTTTTTTGTACATGCCGATATAATAATAATAATAATAATAATAATAATAATAATAATAATAATAATAATAATAATAACAATAAAATTGAATTTCAAACTATTTTGTGATACTGCGATGTATCGTGATGTATATCATATTGTTTGGTATTGGGATATATTGCATTGTGACATGCAAATCTTGAATTGTATAGATGACAATGTACACCCCTACTGTTTGCTCTGAGACCTTCACGCACGCCACTGCGGAAAGTTTCATAAACTGTTAGTCCCTAGTTTGTATTTAAGTCCCGAGTTGACTTAAGCCCTGTTCGCACAGGATTAGTGTTACCTAGGGACCACATGTGATTTGTAATAATTGGGGAGAATGTCTGTGATGTTAATCATGTGCCAATCGGCCATGTCAGCAATTTGTAAAGTTAAAATTCTGCAAATAACCTACTTTATTTTGCTGAACTCCAAGGTCCTGTGATAAAACCAATCCAATGCAAACAGGCTTTTCTGTGATTAGGACAGAAGTGGGCGGGATCTGAAGCCATGTACACTTTGTTCTTTAAGTTTTCTGGTCGTGCTCATTTTCATTCAGTGGATGTTTTAGCTCGTAAAAAGCTGCTCACGTTTATGTTTTGTTTCGCGGTGTTTCGGTCCAAATAGTATCCAGATAAGCAGGTGACTGACTATTAACTGTGAGGCTCATGTGAGGAACAATAAATGTTAAAACTTCTACCATTTGACACTTTTGCAAAAACAACGACAGCTTTTTTGAGGGCAGTAAAATGTTTATTTCACATGTTATAAATACAGCTAACAGCAGCCGTCAACACACAGAAGTTGATCATAAGAAACGAGGAGCACCAGTAGATTCATTACACCACCTCTGGTTCCACACATGAGCATGTTTTAAGTAACATCCATTCTTTGGTTTTGATTTATTTACGTATTAATAAAGTTTTAATTCACCAGTAATGTGACTTATGCGTTGCTTCTTTTTATGTCCGGACCGGGAGCAAAAGTCACCAGATTATCTGGATACTATTTGGACCATAACATTGGTAAAAATAGCAGATACTGTATTCAGAGATTCATACTTCCAGCATCAATAACTGTTTAAAGAAACGTCATCGATACATAAATTACACCTTAGTGTGAGGTGGGCAACATGATAAAAGATCATTTTTTATTAAATGCAGCAGAATAAAAGTCTGTCTGTGTGTCTCCTCTGTGTGGTGATATTAAAATATGAAGATCTCGTCCTAGTTCCACTTAAATAACCAAATAACACACACAGAACCAAATTTAATTTTAAAACAGAAAAACGCTGCTCATTTGTTTTTATTTGTTTTTGTTTTCATGTTTCTGGTTTTAAATTAATAAAACAAAAAAAAAAAAATCCGTTTTTTACATTTTTTAAATTGGGTTATAAAACAAAACAACCAAAGAACGAAGGATACACGGATTGTTCTCTATCGTCTTGAGACTATCTCTCCAGCCAGATACATATTTCATATGTATGGGGAATGACCCCCCTGCTCGTCAGGGTACATGGATAATTCTGTAAGACACTCCGGCTTGCCCGGCCACGCCCCACAGGTTACCTATAAAACACCTGTGCAGGCGTGGATTCAGTGATTGTTTGATCTCCACTCAGTCAGGGTGCAGTGTGTCAATCAGTTGTAGAAACTTCTGTGTGTGGGTTACAGCATATATCCGCTTACCTGTTGTGGTTTGGGCTTCTGTCTGCGGGCAGCCTCCCTGGATTGCTGTTTCCTTATTCGTTAGTGATGTTTATTTTCAAAACAAAAAAAAAAAAAGCTTTGATTTTTGTGGATGTGATCCCCGATACCGGCTTATTGCTGCGGTGCAGCTGACGCACTTGGTGGGGCCCCGTGTCGAGCGCAGACTCTCGAGTCGGCTAACAGTGGGTCGAAGCTCCAGCCCGGTTAAATCGGCATCTCCCAAGGTTCTTACCGGCGTATTGCTGTGGTGCAGTTGCCGCGCCCGGTTGAACTGCCGCTGAGCTCCGCTGCTCGCGGCTGTGCAGTGGGCGCTCCGGCCGTATCGGCGCTGCCGGCGACTCTGAAGCGTATTGCTGCGGTGCAGCTGACGCGCTCAGAAGTCGATTGCAAACCAATCTCCTCTCTCTCACAATCCAAATCCCAATCTGTCGCTCTGTGTTTGGGCAACGTGCTGCTACTAGCATAAGCTAACCGGGTCCACTGCCGTTTGTAAACAAGGAAGTGTGACGCTGCGCGTCACGCTTGGGCCCCGCCCCCTGAAAGAAAGCGGCACTGTAATGGCGGCTATGGCCGGCCAAAAGGGACATCTTTGTGTGGGTTGTGGCATTTCTATGCCTTTGGAGGATGGCCATGATATGTGTGTGTTGTGTTTAGGTCACCAACATGCAATATTATCAAAGGAGAGTCCACAGTCCTGTATGGACTGCTTTATCATGCCTGCACGCACAAGAGAGGCTCGTTGTCGGTTTTTTGCACTGAAACGGGCAGGCTCCCCTCTTCATGTAGTTTCCAGTGGGAAAATTAGAAGTAGGGCGGAGCCTGTGCAGGGTAGGGGGGAGTGTTCAGAGTCATGGCAGGCTATCCTTCCTTCCCCTGTTATCGAGCCTCTGTCAGTCCATCCTCAGACCAGCCCACTCTCTCCCCCGACTCCGGAGTTGGTGGAGGAGGAGGAAGAAGGGGAGGACGTGGATGTGGAGACTGTCTTCTCTTCTGAGGAATGTGACCCTGTTGATGGGCAGGACATTGCAGGCACCACCTCTAAAGGTGGGGGAGCCCACCGCTTTGAGGAGGTTATTGGCAGGGCAGCCAGAGCTCTGGGCGTTGCCCTCCCTGAAAACCTTGGGGTGCCCTCCTCCCTCCAGCTCTGTCTTAGGTAGGGCTACCTTCCCTAGCAAGAATTGAAGGATTATGGACGGTCTGCTAGCAAAGATGCACAGGGCTATGGCTACACAGACCAGACTGGCTAATACTGGAGCCATTATGTCCCTTTACCTCCATCAACTGTCTCTGCAGCTACAGGATGGTTCCATTGTGGATGAGCTCCAGGCCGCTTCTGCATGCCTTTCTTCTATTATGAAGGAGCAGGCAGTAGCTTCAGGCAGAGCCTTGGCTACATTTTGGGTCGCCAGACGCCACCTATGGCTGTCTCAGTCTCAGCTCCCGCAAGGATATCGGGACTGTTTTCTTAAGCTGCCAGTGGATCCTTCGGCTGTATTCGGAGCAGAGGCAGCTAAAATGCTGCTGCAAGCTCAAGAAAGTCGCCGCTGTACGCAAGCAGTCTCTGGCGACTTACGTAGGAGGGCTAGAGGTTCAAGGCAACCAAGAGCCTCAATGCCTCGCCCGACACCGCATGTCCCACATTGGGGACCAGGGGACCTCAGGCCTCATCTGGAAGCCTCTCGCCGCCGTGGCACTCCCCGCCGGGGGAGAGGTGGACAACCCACTTCCCGGGGTCAGGGGCCCTCAAGGCGCCCTCCTCCTTCCTGACAGTTCAGGAAGGCTAGCCAGCCGCTCTCTGTTAGCCCATCGCAGAGCGGCATGGCTAGCTCTGGGCGCGGACCCATGGGTGGTGAGAACTATGTCCCATGGCTACCGCCTGCAGTTTCTCCACAAACCGCCGGTAACAAAGGCAGCTACCTTCACCTCAGTCCACGACCCTCGGCACGCTTGTATACTGCGGGAAGAGCTGTCCACCCTCCTAGGGAAAAAAGCCATAAGGGAGGTGAGGCACGAGGACCACCAGGCTGTGTTCTTCTCCCACTACTTCCTGGTCCCAAAGCGGGATGGGGGCCTTCGCCCTGTTCTGGACCTCAGGGGGCTCAACAAATATCTCCGTCCCCTGAGGTGCAGGATGCTGACAATTCCCAGGTTCAGGCAAGCTATCTCTACGAGAGATTGGTTTGCGACTATCGACCTCAAGGATGCTTACTTCCAGATACTAATCTGGCAGGGCCACTGGCGGTTCGGCTTCGAGAGCAGGATATTCGAATTTCAGGTGCTGCCTTTCGGTATATCTCTGGCTCCCCGTACATTTACCCGGTGTATGGATGCAGTCCTTGCACCCATGAGACACCAAGGGCACAGGATCCTGAACTATCTGGACGACTGGCTGATATGCGCGAGCTCAGAGGAACAATGCTGCCATCATGTGGCTCTCCTCTTGGAGCACATTCACAAGCTGGGCCTGCAGCTGAATGGCAAAAAAAGCAGGCTTCGACCTTCACAGGTGACAGTGTTTCTGGGCATGGTCCTGGATTCCAGGAGAGGGACCATTGTGCTGACTCCAGAAAGGTGGCAGACCTTCATGGCTTGCCTAAGCCACTTCCGGCTACACTCTCTAGTCAATTGGGGTCTTTGCCTTCGCCTCATGGGTCTGATGGCTGCCATGGTGCAAGTAGTCCCTCTCGCTCTCCTGCATTTGCGGCCTGTTCAAAGGTGCCTGTCGAGAACAGGCCTTTGTCCACAGACGTACCACCGGACCCCAGTGATGGTCTCTCAGGGACTTCACAAGGCCCTTCGCTGGTGGAGGGACTCGGCCAACATAGCAAGGGGGAGCACTCTGGGAGCTGTGATCTATCGCCAGCTCGTATTCACCAACGCGTCCCTAGTAGGCTGGGGCGCTGTCCACGAAGGCTGCGGGATCAAAGGGCGCTGGACTGGCCGCTGGGTAACCCAACACATAAATGTGCTGGAAATGAGGGCTGTCTTCCTCGCACTTCGGCAGTTCCTGCCAAGGTTGAGAGGCTACCACGTCATCGTCAGGACAGACAGTACTGTGACTGCAGCATACATCAACAGGCAGGGGGGCCTAGGTTCCCCTGCCCTTTGCAAACTGGCAACCCAACTGTGGCGGTGGGCTCACCCCCTCTTTTGCTCACTCAGGGCTGTACATGTACCAGGTCTGTTAAACACAGCGGCGGACATCATGTCGAGAGGGGGTCCCCATCCGGGGGAGTGACGACTTAATCCTCAGGTAGTCGAGGAGATTTGGTGTCGCTTTGGGAGGGTAGTGGTCGACCTGTTTGCTTCGAGGGAGTCGACACATTGCCGACTCTTCTTCTCTCTCAGGAACAACGATCCACCTCTGGGATGGGATGCTCTGGCACACCAGTGGCCCAAGGATCTGCTCTACGCCTTCCCCCCCTTTGGTCTTCTCCCACCCCTTCTCCAAAGGATCCAGGTGGAGTGGGTAAAGTTGCTCCTAGTGGCCCCCCTTTGGCCCCACATGCCATGGTTCTCAGTGATTCCACCTCTTTTGGATGGAACACCATGGGAGCTCTCGCTTCGGAGGGACCTGCTGTCTCAGGCCAGCGGGACCCTGTTCCACCCCTTTCCTGCGGGACTGAGAGGGACAGGCTCCTTGCCTTAGGCTTATCTGAGCTGGTAGTCCGGACAATGCAGGAAGCACGGGCACCATCCACCAGGGCTGCTTATTCTTACCAATGGGGGGCCTTCACTGCTTGGTGCGGAGCACACAAGGTGGATCCCTACCTAGCAACAGCCAAGGAAATCTTGCCATTTTTGCAGTCCCGGCTTGAGGAAGGAAGGTCTCCCGGTACCTTGCGAGGTATGGTGGCAGCGATCAAGGCTGTTTGCATCGGTGAGTGCATGCTCACCGAGGACAGTTGCTCATTGATTTCGCGTTTCCTCAGAGGTGCCCAGAGACTTACAGCCCAGAGAAAAAGGCCCTTGGTTCCTCCATGGGACTTAAGTATGGTGCACAATGCACTTCAGCATCCCCCCTTTGAACCTCTCGGGGTGGCAGAGTTGAAGTGGCTTTCCCTCAAGACTGCATTTTTGTTGGCGATAATGTCAGTTCACAGCGACTGTTGCAGGTTCTTGCCAGGGGGGTCGGGTGTAATTCTTCGTCCCAACCCAGCTTTTCTGCCTAAGGTTTTATCCGAGTTCCACCTGTCCCAGTCAATTGAGCTGCGCTCTCTTACCGCCTCTGAGGGAGGCCAGGAAGACCTGAGCCTGGCAATGCTATGCCCGGTTAGGGTTTTGGCGGAGTACGTCCAGCAAACACGGCCCTATAGGAAGACAGATCAACTTTTTGTCTCCTTTGACAAGAGCAAAATGGGCATGCCCCTGTCAAAATCTAGACTATCCCACTGGGTTGTGGAGACAATTCAGCAGGCGTATGTACGCTCGGGGGTGCCTGTCCCGTCCGGAGTTCGGGCACACTCGACTCGTGGCATGGCTACCTCCTGGGCCTTATGGCGAGGGGCCTCCCTGGCTGCCATTTGTACAGCTGCCACATGGTCTTCTGAATCCACCTTTGTTAAATTTTACCGCCTAAATGTAGCCGCCAGTCCATCCTTTGCGGAGCAGGTGCTGGGTGTCGCTTGTCGGTAGATGACTGGACAAGGAGCAGGCCTCTGCCTATGTGGGAGGTCTCCTTTGTGACTAACTTGTCGACCTAAGTCTCCCTGACGGTGTTAGCCTCGCGTCTTGCGGAGCTTAATCGGAGCCCCTTGGCGTCTTGCGGACCGACCAAAGCAGTTCCGCTGCCTTTCAGGCTTGGCCCTTGCGTCTTGCAGGGGGGTCATTCCCCATACATATGAAATATGTATCTGGCTGGAGAGATAGTCTCTTCACTCAGAGAACCACGGTTACATCGTAACCATACGATCTGATGTGTGATTACGCCTTGTTTTGTTTCCGATATGCATGTTTATTTACTTTTGGCGAATGTTACGCAATACACAGCGCGATGACATCATATCCGGTCTGTAAATATCAGCAAAATCTCAGGCTTCGGTTATCTCGTGCGACTGCGCCACATGAGAAGCAGACGTTGGGGGTCATTTATTTATTACATGTGGTCTTAGGTAAAATAAGGCTTTAAATACAAACACCATGAATTCTGTGCCTCAGCTTGGTTCATTCATTTAGTTTTAACAGTGTGATAACTTTTATATTCCACTTTGCATAGTAAAAAAAAGAAGTTTTTGTTTTTTTTTTTTTTGTCCATTCAAACATGTGGTTTGAATTTTTTCTTTTTAATCCTTCTTTTTCTTTTTTTTTTTTTTTCATTTTTAAAGCAGAAAAACACAAAACAAAGATCACAAATCATTCCATTGACATTCATTTTATATTAGAGGTATGTATTTTTTGCGCTTCCTTAGTCCTAAAAGCTACAAAGAAATCTAATATATCTATTATTAAAAATGATTTTGATGCCTCCTTTAGACTAATAAATCGCTCATGCTAGCTAGCACTTAATGAAGGAATCTGTCTGGAGATACAATCGCCCTTGATCTTTATATTAACATTTCTTTAATGCGTGATTTCTTTTAGTTAGTGTGACAATATCATTGTCTATATGGTAGACCCTTCCTTGATTGCGACATACTATACGTTCCACTTGCATAACAAAGCTATATCTGTGTGATTGTTAGGACGTATAAAAGTGTTTGATTACAGCATTTATCAAAGCCCATGAGTTGTAATTCAAACAACTCTGTGAATATATTAGTGTTTCAAAACATGTAAATGTGACAGACTTAAGAATAACATCTTTAATGTGTGCCACATGTTTTGGCCGTTAGAAGAGATAAAATAGGAAAATTCACTTTGTTTTCTATCTGTCACGGTTTTGATATGATGGTCCATCTTCTTTTTGTGGATTTTTGTGACTTTCTTCTTCTTTCCAGGTGGACCAGCAGGTGAAAACATTTGAGAACCTGCTTAGTCGTCATAGCCGACGTGTTCTTCACCATACTGTCAGACCAAACAGAGTTTTATAAAGGTACGTTAACACCCAACACGACTTCAATGACTATTGTTCTTTAAATCACCTGTGTTGAGTCACTTGAACATTGACTATGTTCACACTGCAGGTCTTAATGCACAATTCAGATTTTTATTCATTTATTGTGTGGTCATTCATATTACATATTAAATGCGTCTTCAGTCAATTTTACGATTTACGTACATTTTAGGACCAAACGGACCCATGACTCAGCAAAACCTTTGTCAAATCTAACAGCCTTGCATGTCAGTCTAAGCGCTGTTAAAATTACAAGGTGTCAGACTTCAAAATAAAAGTCATCAGACTCAACGGCCTCAGGCCTTAAAACATGACATGGCGTTTTATTTTGAAGAAACCGAAAGTGCACAAGCCGAAAAAAGTTGAAAATCTGTTATTTCCCTTTATTTTTCCCATATTTTAGTAAAACATGTTTTCTCTACAGTACATGTCATTATTAGTACTAATTACTTCTATTCTTTCTAACTTCAAATCGTGTTCCAGAGATCAAATTTTCATCTGTTAAGTTTGTTTATTAAGTTATGAGAATATATTTATTAAAGATTCACTCACACACCCAAAGTTCCATTACTACACCTTTTAGGCATCGTTACAACATTGTTTTTAAATGAAATGTTTATATTTTTACCATTTTAATGTATTTCTGCAATCAGCTAAAATAAAAACTATGTAAAGAAAGATGAACGCTTCAATATATTCAGTGGCTCATAATGTAGATTATTTTCGCTGGAAAAATATTTGGCTGGTGGAAAATCTGGTTGGTTTATAACTTTAGGAATCTACTGTCTGTGCTGGCTGCTGATCTAAAAGTTATTTAAAGCCCTGTGTGTGTGCGTGTATATATACATATATATATATATATATACCATACACAGAGGGCATTTATACATATATACACACAGAGCAAACATGTACAAAGGTTAATAATTGGTAAATATAGAATGATTAGAATCATGGCGACACTCTGACCACCTACTTAAAAGTTGGTGGAAGCAAAAGTCTTCAAAATCATTTAAAAAAAAAAAATAAATTATATCTTTTTAAAATTTGATGTGCAAAAGGAAATTACGTTCATACTGAAAACTGATTGAAGACATATTTAACATGTAATATGGACGATTACAAAAAAAATCTGAATTGTGCATTAAGGCCTGCAGTGTGAACCTGGTGTAAGTAATTAAATCTCTCACAAAATAAGGATTTCTTCCTGTGGGCTCCACCGCTCATCAAACTGTTACTTTCCTACACGCCCAACCCCCCACCCCCCACCTCCACAGCCCCCCACCTTCACAGCCCCCCTTCCCTTCTCCTGGGCCAAGGCAGTTCAGCCTGTCTACTCTATCTTCCCTCTGCCCTGCCTTTGCTTTTTAATTGACGTTCTTTGAGGTTGTTTTTAGACTTCATGTGCTCCCAAGATGCAACCTTAAGCCTATCTTAAATAGTCGGAGAAAAGCTTTTTTTGACCCTCGAAGGAAGCTAAATTCAAAGGATCAAGTGAAACATCAGGAGAAGAAAAAGACAGGGTCACATGTGTGGATTTCAGGCTGTGATACCTGTTTTTAATAGATTCTAATTATCTCTATCCACGACCCGCTGCTCATCTTTTCTCCTGCTTTTGTCCTTTTAGAGGGAAATGAAGGCAATGATTGGACTTCATTAAGGAGGTAAATAAAGAGGGGGAGTGCATGTCCCTGATGATTTGTCTGTGTTGCTAATTGGCACGACATGAGGGTTTGATGTGGAGCATTGCAGAATGGGTAGATGTTGGGGATGGGCCTGCCATGTGACCCGGGATCTGCACCAGCACCAGCACCAGCACCAGCACCAGCACACAGAGGTTCTCTGATTGTTTTTGAGCCTGAAAAGTCAAGGACTTCTCATTCAATCTGACAAATCTGCACAGATGTAAATATATTAATGGTGGGACTTGATCAAATCATTTGGAGACTTTGTAATTAATTAATCTCAATCAGTTCCTAAACAATATTTGACATGAGGAGAAACTTTTTTCCAGTTTAAATGTATGTTAATATATGACTGAATCAATGAAAACAATAAATGATCTTAAACAACTAAATAGTGTTTATTATTTCCATCACTGAGTGCTAACATAATGTATAATATGAATAAATAATATTATGATTGAATTGATCACAAAGCACTAACTTACATTTAACTAAGATATATTCATGCTTTTATGGATTTTTAATAAACTTTCTAAAACAAATGTGTTTTTGTATTAAAATAAAAAACATCACTTAGTCCAGAACATTCCAGAGAAGTATAAACTGAACAGTGTAAAATAATTAGTATATCTGTGAAATGAGAAGTGCAAAAATATAAAAGCTATTAACTTTGTTAGGGCGTTATTTTTCTGTATTTAAATAATGGCAATTAACGCAATAAAGTCCCAGCACTAAAATATATATATATATATATATACATATATATATATATTGACAAACAAAGTGTTAGTCACTCCCTTCTACTAAAATGTAGTTGCAAAGTAATAGTAATACCCTCAATATGATGCTTCAAAAGTTAAGATTCCTTGTTTGCTCCACATTTTGTAAAATGTGTGCACAGACAGGCAAGTTTGACTTTGCTCCATTTGTGATGTCAGCAGAATAACTCCTCCCTCTGCCCCTCCCATAGGGAAGTGAGCTCCAACCAAACAGACATGGCAAAGGCACGACATTGGATTACAAACAAAATGCAAATGAACGCTGCATCCTAGACCAGAGCAGGGCATGGAGTGGGCGTGGCCAGACACAGCTCATTTGCATACCCGGAAGTACACTCGGAAACAGCCTGTTCTGAGAGAAGCTTGTGACAGCAACTTTTTAAACTGCTGAAATTTGTTAAGAAAAGAAGGTTTCATCGACATCTTTAACTTTTTCTGATTTTTTTTAGAGCAACCAAAAGCATCACAAGTTTTTATTTTAACTGAAAAAGCTGCTAAAAGAGCTAAAATGATAGCTAAATGATACAAAAAGCTGTTAAATGATATAAAAATCTGCTAAATGATCTAAAAATCAGACTGAATGCTTCACTTCAGTAGAAAACAATGGGATGTTTACAGGCAGTGGGGCCTTGTGACATCATCAATCATGTGATTTCAAGATGAGGAACACAGTCTCTAAAACTGTAAAGTAGTCCAATTTTAAAAGGGAATTAAATGAATATTATGCATAATAATGTGTTTTATTAGACATAGATCTACTAATAAGGACATTTCAATGATTTTAGACCAAACTTGTAAAAACAGTGGTGGATAAACACGTTTTTAAAACAAATGTTAATTATTTGTCTTCCCCATGGCTGCGGACCAGCAACAGAAAGTAAAGTATGTAAAAAAGTAAAAGTAAAAAGAATAATTGTTTGAATAATGAACTTACCTGCTTCTGAGTGGTCTGGTCCCAGGTGTTACGGCTAAAAGATTCCCCCGGGGAGCCGGAGAACCTGAAGAAGGTTCCGGGATGGACCATTATGTGAGGAGCAGGAGGGGTGTGTTATTAAGGTTCTGTCAAAGGCAATCCCTTCAAGGATTCTAATAAATAAACTTGTGTTACATGCTTTTTTAATGTGTACCAAAGCAAAATGAGAAAAATCTTTAAAACTGTAAAGTAGTCCTGTTTTTAAAAGTTAATATAATGATTATGGTGCATAACGTGTTCTGTTAAACATAGATCTACTAATAGAAGATTTTAGAACAAACTTGTGAAAACAGCAAAAGATCTCTTTAACAAATTTAGGTTAGACCACGGTTGGGTTTGATTTTTGTCTTAAAGGAAAATAATTATGTTAGACTTCTAAAAAATAATTTGATAATAAATCAATTAATCTGGGTTGTTTTCACTTTGTATAGTAACAACAGCACTTTACCACATTGGACGTTGATCTCTTAAACAATTTTAGACACAAGTCTGAGACTTGTTTACTGTAAATGTGTTAATGCACTCACTGCCCACTCACTGTCTGAAACCTCCTTTATCCTCTGAGTCGCTCACACATTTAGGCTGGCTTAGTACAGCTCATACTTCCACCTACACACACACACACACACACACACACACACACACACACACACACACACACACACACACACATTTCAATGATTGTATAAGACAATGTATTTATAAATCACATTTCTTTGTCTGTCTGCAAATGAGTTTACAAGTACATCGCAGAAGCTTTGACCTAAGTTACTACTGAGTTTTGTCCAGGGCCGCCCCTCCCTACACGTAGAACACACGCTGTGCATAGGGCATCAACCTCCATAAGGAGCCACATTTTGCACATGGGGACACGTTTGCGCGGATGCACATTGGATGCGCTGTGCACATATACGCTCCGTGAGGCGAGGAAGGAGCTAAAAGTGAGCTGTAAAGGATTTTTTGTTTATAGGGACATCCCGCGTGACGTCATCCCATTCGGAGCAGCCATTTTGACGATTTACTAAGTAGTCGCTATCATGCCGGAGCAATGTTGTGCTGTTGGATGCTATCAGATTTGTGATTCTACTAAAGAAATATCTTTATACCGTATCCCAAAAGAAACAAAACGGAGAAGCAAGTGGCTAGCGGCAATAAACAGGCAAAACGCTGATGGCGGTGTTTGGCTTCCATCTCAACACACGCGGCTTTGCTTCTTCGTTTTGGATCAGGTCAGTGTTTCCCTCAAAGGCTAATGAATGATTTCTCTGTGAATTTGGGATTTCATGTTATAAATTCACTGTTACCATAAAAATCTGCAATGTTTGTGTGCTGTATCAAACATTCAACATAACGTTAGCTTGTCGTTAGCCGGACACATCAGGCTCCCAATTTTCCTTTTTTTTTTGTTTTTTTTGTTGTTGATTTAAACTTTATGATAAAAAGATTGTGCATCTCGTCACGGTTCTAACGGTGCATGTTTGACTACTTTTTTTACATTTTTTGTTTTTTGTAGCAGTGAAAAAAAACCTTCCAACATTAGCTAGAACCAGAATAAGGAGTAGAGAAGAGAACCGTGGAACAGCTCAGTTAGCTACACAGTCATTACTGGTAAGTCACAGTATGTTTTGGTCATTGAATTTTTCGTTCAGAAAAGGAAATTGAAAAACTAAATATGAGTGTTTTTTTTCAAATTCAAGCCATATTTCTTCATTAGGGTCAAAAAGGGATAAAAAACAAATAAAAATAACTTGATTTTCAATTTTTTATTCTAAAACCAAAAGTTCTTTATCTTCCTCTTGTAATTAACAGTTTGACGACATGACGTTCTGCTCAGTCGTTGACCATCAAACTTGCTCACACTCGGCTAGGGGTCATGTGACTGGGAGGTCCTTATGGGTTGCTGTAAAAAGTACATGTTGCTGTTAAGTTCTATTTGTATCTCAGATTTGTTTTTGTTATTTCAGTTTGAAGTTATTTCTATTAAATAGTTATTTATCATTTAACAACTCGAATAAAGAAAATATAATTAAGTAGAGACTTTGTTAATAATCTTGATTAATCTAAATTAATGGCCTTTATTTGACACATTAAACAATGTTTTTTTTTTTTTTTTTTTAATTTTGGTATATGACAATCAATGAAAATAGTAAATGAACTTAAACTAAATAGTGTTTATTATTTCCATCACTGAGTCTTAATGTAATGTGTAATATGAATAAAGAATATTATGATTGCTAAGCACTAACTTACATTTAACTAATATATTCGTGAATTTCTGGATTTTTAGTAAACTTTCTAAAACAAATGTAGACACATTCTGCTCCACCCGTCTCTGCTAGCTGCTACATAATCCGTGTATCATTCGTTCATTCATTTTTCATTATGTAACAAAATCATGAAAAACAAAAAAAACACTCATTATTTGATATTTGTTTACAAAACCAAAATGAAAAAACAAAAAACGCCTTGTTTTTCAAATCCAAGCTCTTTTACTTCGGTACAGAAAACGAAAAACAGAAAACAAACACCTTTATTAGTTTTCTCCATCACCGATTTGCCAAAGTACGTGACCCGGAAGTGTACTCTCATCCGACGCTAACGGCTATGCTAACGGCAGTTCGGCATGATAAGATCGCTGCTTCCACCTGTGCATCAGAAACGTGTCCTTTTAGCTTTAGCTGGTGTTGAACACAGAACCTTCTCACAGACATTTAGGAGGATTTAGAGACTCCTCAGTGTTGCAGAGATAAAGATATCTCTGAATGTGTAACGCTTCACTTCCTGGTCACGTACTTTAGCCAATCGGTAATGGAGGAAACAAATAAAGGTGTTTGTTTTTTGTTTTTTGTATTGAAGCAAAAGAGCTTGAATTTGAAAAACAAGGCGTTTTCTGTTTTTTTTTTTCATTTTGGTTTTGGAAACAAATATCAAATAATGAGTGTTTTTTTCATTTTTCATGTTTTTGTTACATAATGAAAAACGAATGAATGAATGATACACGGATTCTACATGTTAGGATTGAGGTGTTAGCTGCTACATGTTAGCATTGTGGTCTTAGCTGTCACATGTTAGCATTGAGATGCTAGCTGCTACATGTTAGCATTGAGGTGTTAGCTGCTAGATGTTTAGCATTGAGGTATTAGCTGTTACATGTTAGTATTGAGGTGTTAGCTGCTATATATTAGCATGTAGGTGCTAGCTGCTACACGTTTAGCATTGAGGTGTTAACTGCTACATGTTTAGCATTGAGGTGTTAGCTGCTACATGTTAGTATTGAGGTGTTAGCTGCTATATATTAGCATGTAGGTGCTAGCTGCTACACGTATAGCATTGAGGTGTTAACTGCTACATGTTTAGCATTGAGGTGTTAGCTGCTGCATGTTTAGCATTAAGGTATTGTCTGCTACATGTTTAGCATTGAGGTGTTAGCTGTTACATGTTAGCATTGAGGTGTTAGCTGCTACATGTTAGCATTGAGGTGCTAGCTGAGGCTAGCAGAGCTCCCCTGATCCACAAACTCTTTTTCTAACTTTGTTCACACAACATGGCTTTATTTTTCCATTCATTGTTTTAATTTAAACTTAAATGAAGCACAGTAACAACTTCTCCTCTGGTTCTCCTGTTTCTTGTGTTGTGGTCTGTGCATCAGTATTATGGGTAAACTGGGAACTTGTGAAATGAAATTCTGCACTGTTTGGAATGCAAAAAAAAAAAAAAAAGTGATTAACGCCATTATTTTTTTTAGTACTTTTTTTTCTGTAATTACTTAATCACAATTAACGCAATGAAGTCCCAGCCCTACTGTTAACGAATTATTATTGTTTTTTTTTCTTTCATAGAGCCAAACTACTGTAAGAGAGTACATTCTTTAATACTATTTATGGTTGTCTAGTTAAATGCATGTTGTATTTTGTACTGATAATATATTAGGGATGTGTTGAGTTGGGGGCCCTAGATTAGTCACACAAACAAGAGCAATCTTTACTGCATGTTTTGGTCTCGATTCTGCATAACTAGCTTTGTTGTCATATGGACACCCCTCCCTTCCCCCCACACCCCTCGATGTGGACACCCAGCCTTTTAAAAACACAACACAGACTTTTACTGATTAAAACACACATTGCGCAAGCGCCAAAAGAAATGAGGCCTTGGCCTTATGTAGAAAATCTGTTTCTCTTCAATGATTCATGCTCTCCAATATGTTAAGACTGGGAATTATACTAGTGATATTTATTTCATGGTATCATGCCCTTGGAAACAAACATAACTTTATGCTGAGAATGAAATATTAAAATCAGATCTGTAAAATAAATAAGTAGAAAGACCAGTGCTCATATTTACAAGAAACATGATGTGATAGTGGAAAATAAATGAAGGCTCATCTAGCGTATACTTAGAAAATGATGTACAATGAGGCAAAAAGTGCTTTGGGATATTTTGATGAAATTATTTATGAGTTTAAATAAATCATTTATTCAGCCAGGCTGAGACTATTTATCCAAAATGAATGCACCCTGCATTTAGTTTTCATAGCTCAGCATTTAGAGATGCTTTCAAAAAGCAGCAAAGGGATAACATTAACCAAACCTGTGCTGCTGAGCATGAAAATAAATGAGGTATTAAAGCAAAGTCAATCAAAATTCAGAAAACATCTCATCATTTTTTTAACTTCTTCTTGAAGTCTTTGACCTCTCTGTAATAAGATGTGATTTCTTGCCAGCTTGTTTTTCTTTATGTTAAATATTTCAACATAACAAGTGCATAAAGAATGAAAACGACGGCTTGTGCTTGAGTCTAATTGGAGTAAATCAGTGCAAATATTTAGAAGCTTCTATGTTTAAAGTAGAAGGACTGCAAACAATAAAAATACAAGGTGTCGTAGAGTCGTGAGGTAAAAGCAGATAAATGTAACGTAATGTTTTTTAGATTTTCAAAGATATTTTTTTTAGATTTTCACATGTGACTTTGTTGTAATTTGCGTTATATAAATAAAGTTGAGTTGATGTGTTTTTCAGATTGTCACTTTAAAAATTCCATGTGTATTTTTCATATTTTCACGTGTTTTTGTAATTTTCACGTTTTTAGATTTTCACGTGTTTTTCGGATTTTCATGTTTTTTAGATTTTTACATGTATACTTCAGATTTTCACATGTTTTTCTGATTTTCACGTCTGCTTTTTTAAATTTTCACTTTTTTTTCAGATTTTCACGTTTTTCAGCTATAATGCTGGATGATCTATTTAGGGTTGCATAAATTGATTAAAGAAAAAAAACTGCAGGAATTATAAGCAGTTGGTGAGAAAATGCAAAGCTTTTCGTCTTCTTTGTGTAGATAAAGCGAATCCTACCGCTTCGTATTAAGAAACGGTTGCATTTAAAACATTTAACCCATTTTAAATCCCCGTATTCCTCATATCAAAAGGCTGTTTTTGAAAAAGCGCTGTTCTTCATAACTGGAGGGTACACTTTGTACGCTTTTTACCCTCACACCCCCCCTCCCTGGCCCCTCCACTCTTCATTTGTGAGGAGTGCCGGGGTGTTAACACTACAGAAGCAAGAGGAGTGAGGAGGAATCCTGAAGGTACCCTGTGGGTATCTTTCAAATTAATCATCTGCCTGGTCTTTCTTATGTGCAGTTTTGAAACATTAACACGACCTTTGAGAGCAGGAGTGGAGGGGGGAGGGTGCGGTGGGGGGAGGACATGGCATGATTGGCTTTAATGTTTTATTGAACAGATACAAATTATTTTGGCCTCGGCCTTCCCTGTTTGGTAGAAAAAGCAAGTCGGGGCTGGCCCTGGGCGCTGTGTGGGGGCCACGGAGGAGTGTGTGTAATGAAGGGTCTGAGGCTTCAAACCACCTTCCCTTCATCATACATTTCTGGAACAAAACAATAGCATCACAAACCATGGGGAGAATTGCTTCATGCTCCTATTATTTCATGGTCTTTATCAGTCACAGAAAAACCTAAAAACATGCCTCAAATTATTGGCTGAGATTGGGATCAAAGGAGTTTGGTTTGTTACAGATTCGTTATAATTAACACAATATTTGTAATTTAACCTGATGAAAATAGGTGAAATGAAACATCAATAAAGCAAAGAGCATGGGGAGAGATTAGTTGCAAAAACAATGTGATTTTCACGTGTTTTTCAGATCCACAAATATATCCACATTTTTCACGTGTTTTTTCAATTTTCACGCATTTTTCCATTTTTCACAAAATTAACCAATTTTCACTTGTTTTTTTACAATTTTCACAAGATTTTTTTTTCTTTTTCTCGTGTTTTTTCACCATTTTCACATTTTTTTTTTTTTTACAATTTTCCCGAGGTTTTTACAATTTTCACGTTTTTACGATATTCACAAGTTTTTACAATTTTCTCAAGTTTTTTCAGATTTTCACGTGTTTTTGCTCCATGCTCATATGATTGAATGGTCTCCATCTGTTACAGAAAAAACAAAAACAAACCTCAAATATTGGCTGAGCTCAAAAACACAGGAGTTTGGCTGTTAAAAAGATTTTTGTAACACATTCATTAAAATAACATTTTTGTAATTTACCCTGTTCTTCATTTAATCTGATGAAATGAGGTGAAATTAAAAATTGTTAGAAAATACATGTAAAGCCAACATCCACTGTATGTTTTCCAAAAGTTTGTGGGACCGAGCAATAAAGAATACGAGGAAAAATTTGTGGGTAAATATATTCACAATTTTCACATGTATTTTTCAGATTTTCACGTGTTTTTCATTCATACAATTTTTGTTGCACAGATGTGGGTTGGACTAAATGTAAAAGTACTGCAATGGTTTAAGTCCTACCTGGAGGAGCGGAGTTATTTTGTAAGCTTTGGAAACTTTGAATCTGAGAGATTACCATTGTCCTGTGGAGTTCCTCAGGGCTCTGTTCTTGGACTCCTTCTGTTGAACTGTGACCCGGGGTTTCAACTGGAAAATTCTCCGCTGGGCCACGGCTCCGATCCAGTTTTGCTCCGCTGTCCGTCGTCCGCCAATCCCCACCGGTTGCATTTTGAATGCGCCACGTTGCTGTCCGGTTGACGTCACGAGACTGAGGAGTTCTCAGGATATTTACATAATCGCGTGAAAACGCAGTAAAAGGAAGTGTTGTGTAATCATTAATAAAGTGCGGCAATATTCACAAACAAGTACAGATACAGTAGGTTATATCAGCATAAATACATAGTAATTAAAACTTGCATTAGGAGGCCACAGTACAGGGAGAGCTGCTGGTATGGAGGTGATGACATCATTCTGAAGGTAGAAATCGACGTTAAAACAGGACAAAGTCATGTTATAAAAGGACACTTTTTTTTCTCACCGGAACGCATCAGGTCACTAAAGTCTCACTCTTGTTATTTTCTGAAACTTGGCAGCCCTGCTTAATGTCTATATCAGAACTTGAACTTCTCTCTGTCCCTGAGTCCTCCTCATGTCCTGGATAGTTCTTCTCCTGTTTCCTGTCTGTTGGAGGCAGGTTCTCCTGTATTAGCATCATTGCTACAGGTGCTGCCACTCGCAACGCTAACTGTTGCTACTAGCTACGCTAACTGTTGCTTCTAGCTATGCTAACTGCTGCTACACTAACTATTGCTATGCTAACTGCTCCTACGCTAACTGTTGCTATGCTAACTGCTCCTATGCTAACTGCTCCTATGCTAACTGCTCCTATGCTAACTGCTCCTATGCTAACTATTGCTATGCTAACTATTGCTATGCTAACTGCTCCTATGCTAACTGCTCCTATGCTAACTGCTACTATGCTAACTGATGCTACTCTCCTCCGCAATTTCCACAGAAACAACCTCAGACTTCTTTACCTCAGGCTTAGCTTCACTTATTGCCTTAAAAACTCTTTAAATCCAACTGCCTTTTTTAGCCATTTTCTACCACCTTCCAAGCTGACAGAGAAACTATTTTTGTGCAAAATCACACTTTAGACATAGCGTGGGGGCGTGGCCTGACTTCCCTTCTCTTTCAAACTCGCGCTCAGTTTTTACATTCAGTTTTGTGTAAACAATAAAATATCCAGTGATTCCAACTCAATAAAAGACAAAGCTGTTCAAATATAAAACTTCCAAGTTTAATCAAAACACCTAAAAGCAGACGAGGTGCTGGAAAATAAAATAAAATTAAAAAAAAAACAATTAAAACGAGGTGCTGGATCCAAACTAATAAGTGCCGGTCAAAATGTGGGAGGTGCTAAATCCTGCTCCGGCAGAGATGAGGCCATGACTTAGTTTGAATGACTGATCATTTACATAAAGTCTATAGTTATTGCTGTGGCACAGCTGAATCACACTGTGGGAGTGTGGATGTGAAATATATGTCTATTAATATTGTGGAGTTAACACTGAATTACTTACCTGTGGTTCAGTTTATGTAGCATTTCTGATAAAGCTCACACCTCATTTGATTGAGCTCTGTAATGTATTAAATGCTATCAGGTGCATTAATATTTGCTAATATTTATGAAAAACTACACACTTAAATTGCTAATATTTACTTTTTAGCTCCTAGCAATGTTTTTTCAACGGTTCCTGTAACTTCTAAGCGTTAGCTAAGGCAGATTCAGATGGATTTGCATGCAGCTAATGAGCTAGCCTCTTTTGATAAAGCTCTCACTAAAAGGAAATGACAACAAAGAGAATCCCTACCTTGATTCTACTTGTTGTCCTTGGAGTGCAGTCGCTATTAATGCATGATTAACAGACCTGCTAATTCAATTAGTGTAACAAGTCATGGTGTTTTCCCTCACACTCAATAGTTTTTAATGTGCTAATGATGCTTTCACGTTGTTATTTCATGATACGTTGCATGTTAAGCATATGAAGGAATCCTTGAGGGCTGCAGGCAGTCTGTTGTCATTAATGCATTAATCAGAATAACTAATCAGATTAGATTAGTGTTGGCACATTTCTCCACATCATCCTGTACCTGCTAATGCACTTAATTATTAAAGCAAGGAGGTCCGTTACTGTCCAGACTGTAATCAGGAACGCTGCAGGTGTTTATGAATAATGGCTTTGTCAGTTATAGTAAATGCATTTTTATGTGAATAATTTTTACTTAATGTCTGTCTCCATGGTTGCTGTCAATTACATTTTAAAATTACAATTACATCTTCAATTATCCATGTTACATTACAACTCAAACTTCTGCATTCAATTTCAATGCTTTTTTTTTTTTTTTTTTTTTTAACTTTCAGCACTTATAAACCCATAACACCACTTTTTCACCTAATGTCACATGTGTTGACCCATTATTGTCACTTTTAACCTCTCTTCACCATATTTTATGCAATTTTTTTTGCCAATTTAACCACATGCACGATTTGTCATACTCATTATTTGCCAGTTTAAACTGATTGTTTACCAATAATGACATTTTTGTCCACTCTAATTTGCATCTTTTACCCAATTTCTGTGGTTTTTAAAATCCAATTTCAACTTCTTTTTCACCATTTTAGTCACTTTGAACCCATTTTATTTCTGATTAAATCAAGGATTTCCATCCACTGTTTTTACAAACGTGGCCTAAAACCTTCTAAATGTCCTTAATAGAAGATCTATGACTAACACAAATCATTATTTTGCACCATATTAATTTCATCAACTTTTAAAAATGGGACTACTTTTCTCTCAGCTTTTTGCTCTGAAACTGAAGATTTGTGTAAAACTTGCTCTATTCAACGGCTGATTACAAAAGAACGAAACGAGCCAGAAACAATTTTTTTTCAGATTTCAGTATTATAGTCATAGTAGACAATATTCTGTGGGTCTTTAAAAACAGCTGGAACTGAGGGGGTAGAAAATCTGAAAATGTCTGGCACTGAATGAGTTAATGAGCAACAGTAGATCCTGGTTGTCTGTATTTACATCCACAGGGCTCTTCGTCTCTTCTTCATGTCGTGTATGAAACAGCAGAGATGGACTTGTCGCCCCCTGTGGTCACAGATTTTTTCGGGTCACAGATTTTGTTTATCGAATGTAAAAAAAAGACTTTTTTAACTTTTACTGATTTTTAGATCAACCCAAAGCAGCACAAATTGTCATTTTAACTGAAAAAGCTGCTAAATGACGTTGAACGCTTCACCTCATATAGAACTCAACGTACTGAAAGGAGTGATTGGTGTCATCAGTGATGTCATTTCAACATGGCGGCGCACAGGCTCTACAACGGTAAAGTAGTCCCATTTTTAAAATGTGTTTTGTTAGACATAGATGTTCTAATAAGGTCATTTCAAAGGTTTTACACCACATTTGTAAAAACAGTGGAGAATCCCTTTAAGATGACTATACACTATGGCCCAAATAATAGTTCACGGATAACAGTGGATATTATTCAAATGAATTAATAAATGTGGTTATCATAAAGTCATAGAACAATGGACCATCATTTTGCTGACTTTACATGTTTTTTAAACCAATTGTTTAATTATGTTCAAACGTTGCATTGTTGGATTTTGTTTCATATTCTCAGTTTAAGTATTGTGTAAAATAAATTGAGTTGCCTAGTGTATAAAATGTGTTAAATAGGTTTTAATTGCCTTGTCTACGTATAATTTATTCTCCGCTACAAATGTTAGGTCTACATTATTGGTGCTAAACTATCTATTAGGAAAGAAAAACTATCAGTATTAAGGTTTGATATGATCTTTCTGGTAAACCATATGTTAAATGTGACCCTCGGCGTCTGTTATCAGACGGAGAACACAAACACACCCTGGACTTCCTCAGCTCACAGTGGAAAGTAGTGGAAAACAGATCCAACTCCTCTGGTGGAGGGAGCGACGCGTGCATTAATCAGGATATAGTATCAATATGTGCGTTCACAGTAAAAGTTTGGAAGTAGTTTTTGTGTGACCAACACATCCATCCATTCATTATTCAATCTGCGCCCCGATGGATTGTGTTTGAAGGCCCACGTGGGATTCAGGCGCCGACGGTGAGTTGCGTTCCGTTGGGAATCCTGGTGGCAATGTGACATGTAAGAAACCCAACGCACTGAAGATTTACCTCAAACTGAGGGAAACGCAGACTTGGAGAAGAACGTGTGTGTGTGTGTGTGTGTGTGTGTGACTGATCCTTGTCCTAAAACCACTGCTTTCACTTGTGGCACCATTTCTTTTAATGAGCACACACATTATCAATAACATGAATAAGCAATGTAACGCTACCATCACAATGTGAGACTGAGATGATCCAAAGCAACCTTATTAAAACTTATAATATTCATCTTATTACTAAGAATCATTCAGAACAGGGGTGTCAAACTCATTTTAGTTCAGGGGCCAAATACAGAGCAGGTGGATCTCAAGTGGGCCACAGATTTTATGTGGGAAAATTTATAATTTCAACATTAATGTTCTCTAAACAAGTGTAAATAAAAGATAAAATGTGTAAAATATCAGTCCTAACAGGGTCTACACTTTAAACTATCCAGATTCTGTGACCAAATTCTACCTTTTTAAAAGAAATATTGTGTAATATTTTGAGGAAAATTGAGAGATTTTGTAAGAATTTTGAGTTTTTTTAACAGTTTAACATTAAAAATGGTTGAAATCATGTGATATAAGCACCAAGAAAACTGAGCACCTGCAAATATTGTTGGGTTTCATTCACACAATGATTCATGTTTTCTGTGTCACTTTTACTTTCCACTGCAGGCCGAATTGGATGCTCCAAAGGGCCGGATTTGGCCCCTGGGCCATGAGTTTGACACGTGATTTAGAAGCAAATGTATTTAAATTTCTTAAAAAAGAATTCAAATGTTTTCTAATGATACAACTTTTAAATAGTGAATTATTGTTTGTTTCTTCTGTGAAACTCAGCTATCATCCATCCATTCATCCGTCCATCCATCCATCCATCCATCCATCCATCCATCCATCCATCCATCCATCCGTCCATCCATTCAGCCATCCATCTATCCATATATCCATGGATCCATCCATCCATTCATCCATCCATCCATCCATCCATCCATCCATCCATCTATTCATCCATCCATCCATCCATCCATTCAGCCATCTATCCATCCATATATCCATGGATCCATCCATCCATTCATCCGTCCATCCATCCATCCATCCATCCATCCATCCATCCATCCATCCATCCATCCATCCATCCATCCATTCAGCCATCCATCCATCCATATATCCATGGATCCATCCATCCATTCATCCATCTATTCATCCATTCATCCATCCATCCATCATCCATCCATCCATCCATATGTCCATTTATCCATCCATCCATCCATCCAGCCATTCATTCATCCATCTATATATCATCCGTCCATTTGTCGTCCGTCCGTCTATCCATTCATCCATCTATTCATCCATCTAATCATCCATCCATCCATCCATCCATCCATCCATCCATCCATCCATCCATCCATCCATATGTCCATTTATCCATCAATCTATCCATCCATTCATTCATCCATCTATATATAAATCGTCCATTTGTTCGTCTGTCTATCCATCCATCCATCTATTCATCCATCCATCCGTCCATCCATTCATCCATCAATCTATCCATCCATCCATATATCCATCTATCCATATATCTATTTATCCATCCATTCATCATCCATAAATCTATTTAGCCATCTTTCTGTCCATCCATCCATCCATCTATCCATCCATCCATCCATTCATTCATTCATTTACATATCATCCGTCCATTTGTTCGTCCAGTCATCCGTCCGTCTATCCATTCATCCATCTATTCATCCATCCATCCATCCATCCATCCATCCATCCATCCTTCCATTTATCCATCAATCTATTCATCCATTCATTCATCCATCTATATATAAATCATCCATTTGTTCGTCTGTCTATCCATCCATCCATCTATTCATTCATCCATCCGTCCATCCATTCATCCATCAATCTATCCATCCATCCATCCATCAATCTATCCATCCATCCATATATCATCTATCCATATATCTATTTATCCATCCATTCATCATCCATAAATCTATTTAGCCATCTTTCTGTCCATCCATCCATCCATCCATCCATCCATCCATCCATCCATCCATCCATCCATCTATCCATCCATCCATCCATTCATTCATTCATTTACATATCATCCGTCCATTTGTTCGTCCAGTCATCCGTCCGTCTATCCATTCATCCATCTATTCATCCATCCATCCATCCATCCATCCATCCATCCTTCCATTTATCCATCAATCTATCCATCCATTCATTCATCCATCTATATATAAATCGTCCATTTGTTCGTCTGTCTATCCATCCATCCATCTATTCATCATCCATCCGTCCATCCATTCATCCATATATCCATCTATCCATATATCTATTTATCCATCCATTCATCATCCATAAATCTATTTAGCCATCTTTCTGTCCATCCATCCATCCATCCATCTATCCATCCATCCATCCATTCATTCATTCATTTACATATCATCCGTCCATTTGTTCGTCCAGTCGTCCATTCGTCTATCCATTCATTCATCTATTCATCATCCATCCATCCTTCCATCTATTAATACATCCATTCATCCATCCATCCATCTATCATCCATCCATCTATCTATCCATATATCCATATATTTATTTATCCATCCATCCGTCCATCCATAAATCTATTTAGCCATCGATTTATTCATCTATCCATCCATCCATCCATCCATCTATTAATACATCCATTCATCCATCCATCCATCCATCTATCATCCATCCATCATCCATCCATCCATTCATTCATCCATCTATATATAATTCATCCATTTGTCCATCCGTCTATCCATCCATCTATTCATCCATCCATCCGTCCATCCCTTCATCCATCAATCTATCTATCCATCCATCCATCAATCTATCCATCCATCCATATATCATCTATCCATATATCTATTTATCCATCCATTCATCATCCATAAATCTATTTAGCCATCTTTCTGTCCATCCATCCATCCATCCATCCATCCATCCATCCATCCATCTATCCATCCATCCATCCATTCATTCATTCATTTACATATCATCCGTCCATTTGTTCGTCCAGTCATCCGTCCGTCTATCCATTCATCCATCTATTCATCCATCCATCCATCCATCCATCCATCCATCCTTCCATTTATCCATCAATCTATCCATCCATTCATTCATCCATCTATATATAAATCGTCCATTTGTTCGTCTGTCTATCCATCCATCCATCTATTCATCATCCATCCGTCCATCCATTCATCCATATATCCATCTATCCATATATCTATTTATCCATCCATTCATCATCCATAAATCTATTTAGCCATCTTTCTGTCCATCCATCCATCCATCCATCTATCCATCCATCCATCCATTCATTCATTCATTTACATATCATCCGTCCATTTGTTCGTCCAGTCGTCCATTCGTCTATCCATTCATTCATCTATTCATCATCCATCCATCCTTCCATCTATTAATACATCCATTCATCCATCCATCCATCTATCATCCATCCATCTATCTATCCATATATCCATATATTTATTTATCCATCCATCCGTCCATCCATAAATCTATTTAGCCATCGATTTATTCATCTATCCATCCATCCATCCATCCATCTATTAATACATCCATTCATCCATCCATCCATCCATCTATCATCCATCCATCATCCATCCATCCATTCATTCATCCATCTATATATAATTCATCCATTTGTCCATCCGTCTATCCATCCATCTATTCATCCATCCATCCGTCCATCCCTTCATCCATCAATCTATCTATCCATATATCCATATATTTATTTATCCATCCATCCGTAAATCTATTTAGCCATCCATTTATCCATCTATTCATCCATCCATCTATTAATCTATCCATCCATCCATCCATCCATCTTCAGTCTGTTAATTAGAATCATCCTTTAGATTTTGTTTATGTTTATTATTGCATATATAAATTAGGGGTGTTCCATTGAAGGAACCTCACCATTTAATTAAAACATTTTTCATGGTGCTATGATTACATTAATCAACAATTATTAAAATTTTTGATGACATTTTTCCCCCTCACTTTGTGGCTACTTCATACTTTTAAACAAGGTTTATGTTCATTAATTAAAGTAACCAAAAAAATGTATCACTATTATCTTTTATTTATGTCAAATCACCAAAACCAACAATAATCATATTACAATAGAAAAAGATTAGCTGTAATAACCTGAACCAACACATAAACTATGTTATTCAGTAAAAAATAAATCTTCAATGAGAAACTTTAAAACATCAAACCTACAACATCAACTCTCATAACACAATAAACAGTGGATGGATGAATACATAATCATCTTATAGTTCATATGAAAAACAATTTTTTTTTTTTTTTCATTTATGAATCATCATTGTTATTGAAACGTCACGTGTCACATGGCAACAGTCAGTAAATTGGCACAGCTCTATTATAAAGAGTTAACAGTAGAGATCAGTTTTTCAATTATTTCATTTTGTTTAACTCAGTTAATGAAAAGTTTTTATGTACTACATTAAAAGAAAATAGTTTTTGTGACGGAGCAGCGCCGTCACTAACCGAGCAGCAGCGCACACACACACACACACACACACACAATTAAACTCAGAGATATTATCCTGTAATTTTGCATTTTGTAACGCCCTTTATTCATGTGCTAGTACGGTACACCCGTAGGGGTTTGTGTTGGAAATTTCCTGCATAGATTATGAACATGGACCAAACGTGACTGATTGTACAACGTTCATTCTTACATATTGTTGTCACTTCGTGTTAGCTAGCTGTCATTTTAACAACATAAAGTGAGTAGCAGGCACAGGAGGCGGGAAAGTGCGTTAAAAAGGAGGGAGCGCTTGCTTTGCACCTTTCGATGTGACTCCGTCTGTGAGGTAATTAAAAACACACGCCAACTCATCGGTGGAACTTCCCACCTGAGACTTTACATTGACAGGTAATTGCTGCGTCTCCCAAGGGCTTCGATCTGTCAAGTCAAGCGTTTGTATGTAAATCTCCTCTCACTAGTTTTCTTGTAAATGACAGGATTAATATCTTTTCTTATTCTGAAATTGTCTTTCTTAGTGAAAGAGGAACGGTATCCAGAACAGTGGCCAAGGTTACATGATGTTTTTTTTAATTCTGCTTTGTGTTTACATGGAAATAATAATTCTGAGTTGAAATTTACATGGAAAACAGGTTTATTCAGCTTTATTTAATTCTGCTTTAGGTCTGGGGGTTTAGGAAGCTTTCTGATTGGACAGGGAAACATGTGACGTATTCACATCTGTCGGGAAAAAAATCCACAACATTTGTCGGCTACAACATAGAAAACCACGTGATAAGAACTGTTTTCACTTTTATTTTGACTGTAGTTTTGAATCAGCAGCTGGAGGATAACACATGGTTTCACTTTGGTCATCTGAGCAGGAGAAAGAAAAAGGAACTTATCACTGCTAAATAAATGCCAGTAAAAGTTTGGAAAACAATAATCAGGAATAAATATTATCTCCCTGGTAAAGATAACAACAGGTACAATGATAAACCTGGTGATATTACAGCCTGTGAATGCAGTACGGGGACGTATTTACTTATTTTTATGCCTCCGTCCATCCACTCTTTTCATTATATCCATGTTTTCTAAGGCTCTTTTTAAATAAATAGTCTTGGCTCTAGTCCAGGCAGCCATCTTGGATTATGTCATCACCAGCCCATCATCGTGACTGGAATTAACTTAAAGCGCAAGATAGAGGAATTATTTAATTTGGAATTAAAATTGGAATAAACCAGCCACCTAATTTCGTTTGAAGTTTAATTCAGAATTAATTTTAAGGGTTTACATGATCAGTTTAAAGAGGTTTTTACTTTTATGCTGAATTAAAAAGGAATTAAAGCTCCCATGTAAAGTTTCTATGTTTTTCTATGATCCGTTAACAGTTTTTATTTTTAAATAAATCAATTAGTCTGTTACATTTATTTTGAAACAGAGGCATTTCAATGTAGTTTTTATAAAATCATGCTAAAGTCATAATTTAGCATAAAGGACAAAAAAACAATTCTGAAATTGTTACTAATTGTTCTGTGATTATTCAGTATCCTATCATCCTATCTGTTGGACATGTCAGCTCCTCAAAACAGTCACATACTCTATATGCACTGGTTCTTGGGTGACACTCTGGAAATCCCCAAAAATTAATTATTTAAAGTACAGACGTCTGTAGATGATGCTGTAAACCTGGCTCTCCACTTCATCCTTCAGCACCTGGACTCCCCAGGCTCCTATGCCAGGATCCTGTTTGTGGACTTCAGCTCTGCTTTTTATACAATAATCCATCAGGACAAGCTTTCCCAGCTGAACGTTCCAGACTCCACCTGCAGGTGGATCACAGACTTCCTGTCTGACAGGAAGCAGCACGTGAAGCTGGGAAAAACCATCTCTGCTTCCCGACCATCAGCACTGGATCTCCTCAGGGCTGTGTTCTTTCTCCTCTGATCTTCTCCCTGTACACCAACAGCTGCACCTCCTCTCACCAGTCGGTCAAACTCCTGAAGTTTGCAGACGACACGACCATCATCGAGTCTGACTACAGGTGGAGACAGACCGGCTGGTGTCCTGGTGCAGCCAGAACAACCTGGAACTCAACGTTCTAAAGACAGTGGAGATGATAGCAGACTTCAGGAAGAACCCAGCCCCCCTCACCCCCCTCACCCTGGGAGACTCTATAGTGAGCTCTGTGGAGTACTTCTGCTTCCTGGGGACCATCACCTGATTCTGATTCTGATAAATATTACTCTTTATTGGAATATAAAATTATTTTTCTTTATAGGACTTCTTCATTTTTGATTTGGACCCCAACTTTGGGTTATTTCATCACTCATGAATATTAAAAATCCTTTACATGAAGTCATTGTAGCTGAAAATGGAAGAAAAACAAGGACACGTACTGTACCACGCTCACTAAATTGTCTATATTGTAAAAAGCATTCATCGCATCAAACTAAAAGTTTACAGTGTGATTATTGAATTATTATGAAACAATAGGTAAAATGTCTGATGCTTCATTGTCTACTACCAAACTTCAGAGTTGGATTTGTTGCACTGTCATCACAATTTTTTGGGGGGAAAAAACTCTTTTTATCCTCTTTCTAAACAAAAGAGGTGTACATGAACATCTTTAACTTTTCCTGATGAACCAAAAGCAGCACAAGTTGTTATTGTGACTGAAAAAACTTCTAAATGATCTAAAAAGCCGTTAAATGATTTAAAAAGCTTCTAAATGATGTAAAAAGCTGCAAATTGTCAACAACAATTTTGCAATACTATTATGTCAGCCCCACTGTACAAACTTCCAGTAACAACAACTAAGCTAAATAATAATATTTTACAGGTGATCCCACGGTTTCAACACAACGGTAATCAGAGCATCTGTACGCTGTACAATAGTTTGGCATCTTCACTCAGTAATGTCCTGTAGGAATCATAAAAAGTTAAATCTGGTGGTCTCAGCCTTACATAAATATTCTGCATGATTAAGTCGTCTTTTGAAGAGAAAAGCTGCAATTTTAACATATTCAAACATCCAGAATTGTAGCCACATTAATAAAATTTGTGAGAAACCAAACAGTTTGTAATATTTAGGTTTGTGCAGATCACAGAGTCCATCAGAGCTGTCTGTGGTAAGATGGCCTTTATTATATGATATTTATGGTTTTGGCTATGAATGAAGCTAATACACATCTCCTCTGTTTGTCCCGCCCACACTCCAGGCTCCTCCCCCATCCTCTCTCTCTGCCCATTAAATCCTTTAAACACTAATTAAACAGATTCTAACCCATACCTGTCACATTTGATCAGATAAAGTACGTTACAGGCACACATTATTGGCACAGATTCAAAGCTAACCTAAAAATGTCTGCCTCCTAGGACAAGTGCAATTCAAACACTTTCTAACGACTCTAAAGGAAACACAAGAAAACTGTAATAATTAGAGGAGAAATCATCAGCGCAGGCTGAGACTGTTGTGCTACGATGACAGGAGACGCCTGTGCCAACCTCTAACGCCAGGAGCTTCATCATTTCATCGACAGAGAAAAGTTGCCTGTGTTTCAATGGAAACAAACATTGCTTTGGGCCCCTTTGTAAACAGCACAGCTGCTATTTCGAGTGACGGGAGCTCCACCTTGTCACAACAGTTTCCTTAAAGAGGAACAGTTTAATGTCAACAATATTTTCTCCATCTGCCTGCTCATGAGAGAGAGAAAAAAAAACAACAAAACTCCCCAATCCACAGGGAAAATGTTTTTCCCGATTCCAGAAGGAAAAAAAGCACAATAGAGGAAAGTGATGATCGCAGTCAAACACTCAACATTAGCCCGACCACAATGAGAGCGTTCCACTGGCACGTGCACATCCATCTGTTCAAAGACGTGTCACGCCTTCCGTTATTTAAAAAAAAAAATTCCCATGCAATTTTCAGGTAGAACTCCTCGGAGCACCATGCGGACTGATTAGCATTAGCCACATTAGCTGTAAAATGTAGCTATTCTTGAACCCAGGGCCAGCCTTCCTGATAGGCAAACCAGGCGTCCACCTAGGCCAAATTGCACCCACCCTGAAATAATAATAATAATAATAATAATAATAATAATAATAATAATAATAATAATAATAATAATAATAATAATAATAATAATAATAATAGTTTTAAAAGGTATAATAAATGTGAAACACACCCTTTACAATATTTGTACATGTTTTCTCTTAAATAAATATTAATAATATAAATCTGCAATTATTCCAGAGTGGTGTTCCATAAAGCGGGTTATGTTCAAACTCTGAGTATGTTCAGGCTGAAATGAGGGAAACTCTGAGTATCTCATTCCTAAACGTGAGGTATGTTCTTCTCTGAGTATATTACCATGGCAAACATTGTTCGTGAACTAAACCTGGTCACTGGCAGGTTTTATCAAAGAAACCCTGGGTTTCTACCTGGCTCCGCCCACCTGAACACCGTTTCTGAACACTTTAATGAACCCTAACACTTTTCTCTGAAACACATTAGTAACATCACACACCACAGACGTGTTCATATCATTACTAATGTTGTGTTGCAAACGGTAGTTTTCTTTATAACATTGTAGACACAGATCATTAAGTGAAAAACACTGAGAGGTTGATCTGCATTAAAACATCTACTGATGTCTGTAGTAAAGTTCACTGAATATAAACCTGTAGATAATATAAAGGAGGAGATGATAATTTAAATTAATCCACTTTTAAGGCTCAATTGTTATTTTATATTATTATACAGTTAAATCTGTAGATTTCTCTTTGAAGGTATGATGTCACAGTGAGTTGTGATGCTGCGCGTGAAAGCGGTGGGTTGCGGGTTCGCGTCCCACTTCAGTGATTTTTTATGACATTTTTTAGGACGTTGAATGACTCTGCCGACAATATTACATTAAAAATCAATATAAATTATGCAATATCAAGCGGCATTTACTGTTTTAATATCCAGTGTAACAGGAGGACTCTCTATGCAGACATCCTATGCTGCTGCCACGTCTCCTCAGACACATTTTATTCATATTATTCACCGCTCGTCACGTCACTGAAGCAATAAAGTGATGAAGCGACCAAAAAGTGTGACTAATTACAGATGATTTAAGCCACTATAGTCACTGAAGACTGAACACACCTTTAGAACAGGCTCATATTCCTCAAACACCGGCTTATTTCACCCATTATGGTGAATAAATCACTATTTTCAGGGTGGTTGCCATGGTAGCTCGACTCATCTTCGATCCATTGATGATGGATTTTTATCATGCACGATAAAAAGGTACCCAAGGTTTACATACTCAGGGTTGATTGACCCACTTCATACCAGCTATAATGGAATCCGACACCAAGAGTTTCCCATCGCGGGGTATGTTGACCTAGAGTTTATGGATAGACTCAGAGTTTGTTAACCCTCTTTTATGGAATACACCTCAGCGGATCTTCTTCTCATATTTACGCATATGTATATTTATTTTATTTTTAGTCAAACAAGGAAGTAGAAATGTCCTTGTACTGAAACTTTAAAATTTTATTTTAACTTTCAATTGCACTGTTTTGCATTGCTTTTGGATTTTGCACCATTGTTGTTGTTGTTGTTGTTGTTGTTGTTGTTGTTGTTGTTGTTGTTGTTGTTGTTGTTGTTGTTGTTGTTGTTGTTGTTGTTGTTGTTGTTGTTGTTGTTGTTGTTGTTGTTGTTGCTGCTGTTCCCTCAGGACATTTGCACTATACCTGTTGGTGTTATATTGTTTTATAGTGCATTATTCTAATCAATGGTTTGTTGTGTCGCAGAATTGCATCAGTTTATCTTGATATTTAAAATAAATAATAATGTGTACATACTTAATAAAAAAATTGTATTCATTTTTTTGGGGGGGGGCACAGAATAACCTAAAGCCCTAAATGAAACCTCAAGCCCTGCTTGAACCCAATCAAAAGTCAATACAACATGGTCTTGGATATACTGGCAGATGAAACTAGTTAATCATGGGAAAAGGAGTTAAGTATACACTTCTATGACCAACAGTGGAAAAACAGCGATATCCGGGATTTGTGCCGATACTCTCTCTGCAAGGCTACAGTTATTTAATTTAAAGTATTACATAGGGTTCACTACTATCTGAAATCTACCAACAGATCGTGGATTAATGTAACCTGAGTCACATGTTGTGAACATTAGTGACGTCTGGTAAAAAAACTACACATTTTCCAAAAATGGACTACTAAATAAATAGATAATAATAAATAGTACTTGAATGTAAATCAAAGGAAAAGAGGTTACCAGGTTACGAAGAACTAAAGGTAAACTAAAATAACTTCACATTGAGAATGGTTGATCACACTCACCTTCCACTCACTAATATGAATAATGTTGAATAAAACATCATGTGGATTAAAATGTTTCTGATTTCTTATTCTTGAACCACAGAGTGTCTGTTTTATGTCAGTTATATTCTGATAATATGTCATACATATAATAAAATTTGGATTTTAGATTATTTAAAGTTGTTCAAGACATATAATTGCATTGGTAATTTCCATGATCTCCGTTACTTGTCAATGCTTGGGTGTGCGCGTCCCTTTAAAGTTGTCGCCGCAAGGAATTGTGGGTCAGCATTTTCTCGTCTCCTTTGGTAAAGGATGTATCAGTGTTTCCGAGGCTAAAGGAGGTTATAAAGGAAGTATTGAGCCTCTTTTCCTGAGCTTAAAGAGAACTTGAACGTTCTTTATCGCGGCCACCACTTAAACGCTTCCAGGGGTGAGGAACAGTGGATAGGAAAGGAGATAGGAGGGAACAGTGGATAGGAAAGGAGATAGGAGGAAATGTTCGGACGCAAGCAGAAGTTAGTTTAAACCGGAGAGGGGGGAGGGGTATCTGAGCAGCCATGCTCACACTGATAAACTAGCAAAGCTCTCAAGTCTCACTGATTGGGCCTGATGTGAGTCACTGCGTGTGCGTGCAAGTGCATGGTTAAAGCGCGTATGTGTGAGCGAGTCACACGTGCACACACACGCACACGCATGCACACACACACACACACACACACACACACACACACACACACACACACACACACACACACACACACACACACACCAAACAACAACAAAAATATTAAAATGACTCAAAATACACAAAACTAAATATTTATACAAAAAATACACAAAATGACAACAGAAATGCACAAAACTACACTAAAAAATGTATAAAAATGACTCCAGAATCACACAACAATGGCAACAAAATACAATAATTACGGTATACAAAAAACACACAAAAAGACAACAGAAAAATACAAAAATACACGCAATGACTCCAAAAAAACATACATTACATAAAAATACACCAAACAAAAAAAATGTAAAAATGATAAAAAAAAACCAAACACATTTACCATGTACATGTCTCATTGAATTAAACCAGATAAATCACACACACTATTTTACTTTGCACCCACAAATAAATCCCTTTATAACACTCCAGAGTATGTACACCTCTTTATACATCCAACCTTCAAACACATACTCATCTACTTATCTCCTCCCACTATATGAATGCATACTTCCAACGGACACTCTACTAGTCTATAGTAATGCAAGGCAAAGACTTAGATGGAGATTCTCCTTTAAAGACAAAACTTGTGCCTGGATACAAATGATTGTTTGGATTTCTTCAGGACTTTCTTTGTGCTCTGGGCTCCACGTTAAATGTTCTCCATATCTGGGAGTCGATGATTGCCCTGAGGCGCAGACCGTGGGCCTGAGGCGAAGAGACTCCAGCACACACTGCTGAGGTGAATGTGAGACTGACAGGAGGGAGATTCAATTTCCACCTTGTGTTATCAACGTGTGACGGCTGGCAGGAGGAGAATGGATCATCACGACGAATGTACGTCATCACGACGGCTTCTACAGAATGGCTTTAGGCTTCTTCAGACTATCATTCTGTCAAGTAGTGAAAGTATTGGGCCGTGCAATTGGAATTCTCAATAATTAAACTTTTATCATTCTGTGTGGCTACAGAAAAAAAGGAACACCACAAAATGACCGCAAAAGACATGCAAAATGACAGAAAAATAATAAAACCCAAAAAGAAGCAAATACATACAAATTGCTCCAAAAACACATTAGATGACAACAAAAAATACATTAAAATAGAAAAAATTACACAAAAATGACTTCAAAAACATTTGAAATCACAAAAAAATACACAACAATACAACAAAATACTACAAAAACACATGACTACAAAAATCCCAAAATAAATAAAAAGACAAGAATACAAAATTACTCAAAAAAAGTCCAAAACAAAAAGAATCCACAAAAATATACAAATTTATGCAAAAATAAACAAAAATACGACAAAAACACACAAAACTACAACAATTCACAAAATATAAAAAACATCAGTAAAGATACACAAAGAAAATACAAACATACACAAAAATGACTCCAAAAACATACAAAGTGACGGAAAAATGCACAAAAGGACTGCAAAAATTGTCCAAAAACACACAAGACTACAAAAAATCACAATATAAAACATACAACAAAAACACACAAAAATTACTCAGAAAACATATAAAATGACATAAAAATACACAAAAAGACAACAAAAGTACTCGAAATACACACAAGATTATATATATGTTGTTATATATATACAGTATATATAGAACAACAACAAAAACACACTAAGTATAAAACATACATAGAAATACACAAAATATTCAAAAATACACAAAAATGACTCCAAAAACATATAAAATGACAGAAAAATACACAGACAATTACAGTTTTGTGGCCCCTGCTGTGATAAAAGTTATGCTTTCATATTGTGAGAAGAGACCAGTTTTCATAAAGTAAACACATGAGATTAGAGAGAACATGCAATGATGCTCTTGAACATAAACTGTGTAAACACAGAATATAGACATTACTCCATATACTGTACAAACACCTGCTACATTTTATTTTAACTCAACACAATAAACTGCCCTAAAAAATAATTATTAATCGTTAAAAGTTGAAAGCTGATGAGGAAAACTACAGCTAGAGATTAAAATACAACTGTTAAATTGTGCATTACTGTCGAAACAATTAAACAATTGTCAAACATTGTGACGAATGCTGTGGGATTTACAATTAAACTAAATTCTGAGGATAGGATAAACTCTCCATTATAGTTTATTAATGTTGTACTTTTATTAATTAATATTATAATTATTATTTGTATTATTATTATAATAAAATGGGAGGGGCATAAGACCATACGTCCCAACGTGACCAATGAGTGAGGGACTTTCTGTCCAATCACAGGTGATTTTACTGCTGACCTGTCTGTGGTTTCATCCAATGCTTGGTTAGTTTCAATCAGGGAGGCCAGACATTGAAATGCTAATTAATGAGAGCCTTTCACAGGGGGGTGCGCACCCTCCAAGGCCCCCCTGCCGCTCCCCCTAGAACGTTTCTGACAATTATCGACACAGGTGAACTTCTCAGTGAACTGCTGATAACTGCCGATAATCACGGGCGTTTGTGGGAATTATCAGGCATTCACAGGGTCGATAATCTCGCTGGAAGTACTACTACGCTATTTTTCAGTCGTGTTTGGTATCCAAGTGTCCCGTAATACATGATATTTCTTGTAGTAGCCACACTATGAGGGAAGGGGCGGAGCCTATGCAAACACCAAGGGCCAGGCAGTGACCTGGGACCTTTGTTATGTCGTAGGCATGCCCCCGCGTTTTCCTAAAATGTATAGTTCATGGTACTCAAAAAGGGGTAAACATTGCT